>NW_019272032.1:3304484-3313339 GCF_002738345.1 Cucurbita maxima | reverse complement strand
GAAAAAAAAAAAAAAAAAAAAAGAAGAAACAAAATTAAAATAGTTTAGTGAAAGATCAAATAATTCATGTTATTAATAGTAATGGATAACACCTAATATGTTGTCAATATAATTGGGAATTTGAGAAAAAGATTGTTCATAATTTAATTTATATCCACAATCTTTTGCTTTATATTTGAATTTGAATTTGAATTATTTTATTAATTGGTTGGTCAATTGAAAATCAAATTAGTTGGAAAAGATTGGCGTGGGCCTACGAATTAATATATGATTGACTAACCTCATCACAATATTAATACCCAGATGAATGACTTGTCCATGTACAAGAATTTTAGAGGGTTTCATTCACATAATCACAGAAAATATCATTTCGTACATACGGTTGAGTAGGCTAATATCTCGTATTGTAGAGGATATTTAGTTTTTCTTTGCAGTTTACCATATGCATCTTATTTAATTCTTAGTCATAGGCTAATAGCGTGTATCTATTTTGTAACCGCCCAAATATTATATGCTTTGACCTATCACGTACCACCTAGTTTGACATTTCCCTTAAGTACGTTACTATTAGAAGAAGGGCTTGAGGCTATTACAAATAGTATCTGAGCCAGACATCAGACGGTATATCGGCAAAAACACTAGGCCTCTAAGAGAATGTATTGTGAGAAGAAGAAAAAAACAATAACCTTGTTGTCTTCGAAAATAAGTATGCCAAACATATTTTGTTGTATTTTTATATTTTAAAACACAAAAAGAAGAATGGATTAGAGAAAATAGGAATTTTGAAGACAGCAAAAGGTGTCGAAAAAAGGACGGCACGTGCGAGGGATAGTAGTATTACAGGGCACTCACCGACGCGCCCAAATAGACTTGACTTAGCCCCTTTCCCACTTCCCACTACCCTCCCCTCTTTTGGTCCCATATTTACAATATCATTTCTTCTTCTATTTCCATTCCCATACCTCTCTCTTCAACCTCCCATTTCTTCTTCTTCCTCTTCTCTGAACCCGCCATGGCCCAAACCATTACCAAAACCCACGCCTCCGACCGCCGCCACACCCCTTAAGCCTCTAATGGGCAAAGCCTTCAAATGGTTCCGCAGCCTCCTCGGTCTCAAAAAACCCGACCCACTTACACCCAACAATCCTAATTCCAATAAGCTCAAGCCCAAATGGCACTTCGCCAAATCCTACAAGGACAACACCAAGACCCGTCACCATGACTCCACCGCCTCCAATCCCGACCACCACGCCGTCGCCATCGCTGCCGCCTCCGCTGCAGTTGCCGAAGCCGCCGTCGCCGCCGCTCATGCCGCAGCTGCCGTCGTCAAGCTCACTAATAGTGGACGGTCCGTGCCCAGCATGACGGTTGCCCATGCCTTTCACGAGGCTGAGTGGGCCGCCATCAAAATCCAGGCGGCATTTCGTGGATTTCTGGTTCGTTTTTTATACTCTTCATCTTTTAAAATTTGGTTTAATTCATTTGTAGTGCCAAAAACACCTTGGAAAGAGATTTAAAGTCAAATTTGGAATTCAACCATTTCATTCTCTATTATTTGGTTTAGAATCTCAACTAATAAAATCTCCAACTTTTGACATTGGGATTACCAAAAAGCATCCTTTTTTTCTTTTTTTGTTTTTTTTGTCTTAGCTGTTGGGTGTGGTGCACACTCATAGCTCTCTACTCACTCACAAGTCACATCTCAAATCAAATCAGATTAAATATTAAAAATAATATACAATTTCCAAAAATTAATAAAGCTTTTTACAAAGTGGTTGGACGATTGCTTTCCAATGGGAAACGGGAAGGATTTTCTTACATTGAAACACGAAAGTTTCTTCCGGACGACGTCGTTTTCGTAGTACTGGTTTCCAACTACAAAACGGTGTCGTCTTATCTCTTCATCTGAACACCGCGTGTGACCCTTCCCCTGCAGTTCTGCCACCTGTCACTTTAACTCCCTTTTATTGTAAGGTGGAAGGGAGCTTTCACCATATTGATGCTCTGGATTCTCTCTTCTGTACTTACATTTGTTTATTTATTTATTTTATTTCATTTTTGGAAATTGTTTAAAGAAAAGGAAATGTTCAGATTGTAGATGGTGCTGAGTGTTTGCTATCTTTGTATTCTCTATCTTCAATTTACCCTCTCGACTTTACTTTTTCTTATATCATTTACGAAAAATGTTACTTTTTTCTTCATTTTGATCTCAGAAAAAGCTCTGTCATTTCAAGAAAAGTGATTTTTTATGGTAAAAAACTTAGCTTTCACCTTTTTTAACCCAGACCCAGGTGAAAGTTCTCATCTTTTTAGGAACCCAGTTGAGATATCACAAACCCAAAAGAAAATGAAGCTAGGGGGCTTGTTTTGTTTGGTGGCATAGGTGGATCAGATGTAAGAGATGCCTAGTGGGGTTGGTTCGTCCGGTTTGATGGAAATGGAATTAGGCTCTGTTTGGCTACAGTTTTATGCCATTCTTCTTTTGGATATATGTTTTATGAATATAACATTGTTTGGAAGAAGCTTTGCATATAGGACATTGGGTTGGTTCGGAGTATTTAATGTTGTACTGAACTGTACCAAGTTATGGCATTCTGTAATGTCTGTCTTCTTCATGTTTAGCCAGCTTTTCACTTGAGGAAGTCTTTATGGGAATTAAATACTGATATGATTTCCTTTCAGCCTTTTCCACTTGGGTTTGATTGTTTTTGTCTGTTTCATTTGATGAAGGCAAGGAAGGCATTGAGAGCTCTACGAGGGTTGGTGAAACTTCAGGCTTTGGTTCGAGGCCATATCGAGAGGAAGCGGACAGCTGAATGGATACAGAGGATGCAAGCGTTACTCAGAGCACAGGCACGGGCTCGATCAGGACGGAGTCAATGTTATGAAGTTTCGCATTCGGATATCAAATCGTCTAGTTTCTCTACTCTTGTGAGTTTTGTTTAGTTCCCCATATTGTAGCAGCAGCATCAAACATGGCTGCCTTGGCTAAAGATCTTTTGTTTTGTAGGATCCTGCTACGCCGGAGAAATTTGAACACAGCCCACATACAAGGAGCACTAGGTTTAAACAGATGCAGAGGAGTGGCTCAAGATTTACAACTATTGATGTTGAAAAAATTGATAGAATCCTTGAAATCGAGAATGATAAGACTCAGTTTAAGTTGAAACCCAAGAGCCTCTTTAGCTCCATCAAGCTTGCTCTGTCTTCTGAACTGCCTTCATCAAAAGAGTCTGAAACTCAATGTCCATTTAAATTCTCTCATGAAGTTGAGGAGAGCTCTTTCTTTTCCGTCTCGTCAAGGGGTGCTAGTACGAAGAAAAGCCCGTTCACCCCGACCAAGAGCGACAGTACGAGGAGCTATTTCAGTGGCGACTTGGAGTATCCGAGCTACATGGCCTGTACTGAATCTTCAAGAGCTAAAATGAGATCATATAGTGCTCCGAGACAGCGCCCACAGTACGAGAGATCGAGTTCTGCTAAGCGGGGTTCTGCATATGGCGTTGGGGAATCAAGATTGACTCCACAGCAGGTATCAACATTGCAGTCCAATTTTGTTGGGAAAGCTTATCCTGGTTCAGGTCGACTCGACCAACTCGGTATGCCTGTGGGTTACAGATACTGACGCCGTCTAATATCTCACTTTTCTTACCCCTCTTCTACTTCACAATAGTTGCTTACTTATATCAGTAGTCTTAATAATGAACTTTGAGACCTGAGGTCTGCCAAGTTTTCAATCTTAGAACTAGAAAGACATATCATTGTTCTTAGAATTTTCATGATGGTAGTAATCTATGTTCTGTTCTGTTTCTACTCTATTTTTCACGTATTCGACTCCAAAAAGACAATGATCCCATCTTCCCCAAGTTTCTCTCAAGTTTCTTACAGATATTAGAACAGTTTATCCATGTACGAAACAGGGCAATAATCAATAATATTGATCTGAAAATATATCATAAACTCAAACTATTAATATACATGGAGCCAAAAGCAATCTAAAACCCGAAGGACCAAAAAGTGAAGTGTTAAGTGTGACTATGTACACAAAACAAAAGTGATTAGTTCCCACAGTCCCATCTTGAGGTTGGCACACAGCTCAAGTAATGGCACCAGCTGCAGTGCTTGTTCCCGTTCTCCCCCCTGAATAGCATCACCAGCCCAACAGTAAAACTGCAACAAATAATGGACTGAATTAGCTTACTTGATTCAAATATGATCAAATTTGTTGGAAGTGAAAAGAACTACTACTACATGAAAAGTAAGGTTTTGAGCTTTACCCAGCAACTAGTAGAATTGCAGCAACAATCCAGAGAATATACTGATAAATTTTATACTTGGGCACACGTTGAGCACTGGGTGGCAGATGATGACGTTCAATCCATTTAAACTGGGGACGAATGAGCAACACAAACCCGAGAAGGAATCCTGTTAAGAATCCTCCAATGTGCGCGAAGTTGTCTACATGAGGTAGAATTCCAACTGCCAAGTTAATTGCTACAATAACGATGAGGGTAAAGAGTGCAGCAGCCTACAGAAACACAATTAGTTTATTTAGCTATGGAACTCAAACTCACCATAGTGAAAGTAAATAGATAAAACTATGACAAACACAAATACTCAGTTGAAGTCGATGAGTAGTAGCTAACCTTGTTGGTGTAAATCGTCCAGTTTGTCAAGAGCTCAGATAGCATAGCTCCGAGAAGTCCAAAGAGGGCACCAGAAGCACCAACTGAGATACTGTTTTGGATGAACAGGGAAGACATTACGCTACCACCAACTCCAGCCACGAGATATATTATTCCGATGCACACTGAAAAAACAAATATAAGACGTTCAGACAGGAAAGGGCTTGACGGGCGGATAACTACACAACTGCAGACTCATTTGTACTTGATTCCCTCACAAAACTTTGTGTTAGTAAACAATTTGAGGCTAACTAATGGTACTTGAAGTTAAAGATGGCATTGTAAGGGGATAATGGAAGTCGGCATCATCCAACAAAAAGATTCGAAACTCAGCTGAAAATTATCCTACACAATCAGAAAAGCTGATACCCACAACGCTCACTCTGTTTGATCATAGAAATGTTTATAACTAGCTACAAATGTTTAAAATAAGACTTCAAAGAAAAGGGACATACCAAATCCAAATTGCTGCTCAAGGCGGATCCCAATCACAACCAAACTCAACATATTTGAAAGAAGATGAATGATACCAGCGTGCAACAAAATACAGGAGAGGAGTCTCCATCCTTGATGCTCATGGACGACCTTATCCCATTTCAAAGCTCCCAATTTCACCAATCTGCACACCAAGATGTTTCAGGCAAATAGATTCAATTAAGATGAATGGAGGACTAAACGCAGAAGCATATGAACACAAAAGAATCCAATCCATAATTTTCTTTTCCCCAAATTCGAAACATAAACACTCTCAATTGCCATCACTAAATTTCCCCTCTCAACCAAAAGGGCAAAACGAAACTCTAAAACTCATAAGCATATAGAATCAAATCCACGAAAAAACACTCTAAATCAAAACACCAAGCGCACACACAGAGATGAAATTAAGAAGAAAAAAAAACAGAGGAGAAGAAGAAACATACGTATTGGAAGAGGGCCCCAAGAGGGGATTCTCCTTCAAGGGCTGAAATGAAAACCGCCCAAGAAAACCGGCCACACACTTATCTTCAAAACCCAGATTGGTTTTGGGGCAATTATTGACGTACATGACCACAATGAACATAGCAATATTAGCCACAACAAACATTGGAACTAGCCATGGCGTCCACTGCTTCTCGGAAGTTTCTACGTGGTAAGGCGGAGCTGAATAGTTCCCAGTTGGGTTACTATTCGGTGGATTTTTAGCCGCTCCTCGCTCTAGATCTTGATTCGACATCACCCCTCCTGCCACAAGAACACTCGATTGACGTTTGGGTTTCTCGATGAAGCGAATCGAAGGTTTCTTTCCAAAGAAATTTGCAATGGGTATTTGAAATTTTGCTGGATTGCTTGGTATATATGGTTTGCTCTGTTCTTTATATGTAGCTGTCGGTGAATCGGTGGGGTAAGCGAACAGCGAACGGCTCAGCCCTGCAAATTATAGCTTCGAGACGGAGGGGAGCAATGAATTGACGGTTGTGCCCCTGAGAAGAAACGCAGAAACAACGGAAATTATTTTTTGTCCACTTATTAACACGTCTTGTGTCCGTGTTCGCTTTAATTCTTTTTCCACGTAATCAAATAAATTCGAATTATTTTTAAAAAGTTTTAATATTAAAATACATTTTAATCTTCAAATTTTATTATTCAATATGATATTAGAATCTCAACTTTATTTAAATTACAAGTGTCTATAATATAATTTTATTTTCTTTCTGTTAAGACCCTATGAGAAATAAAATTAGAGAGTTTTTTTTTTATGTCGGTAAAATTTGGTAAATATTAGATAATATTATAATAACCATAAAACAATTTTTTAAAATTATAGAAGCCAAAGTAGATATTTTATTGCTATTAAAATTTTTCATAATTATAAATAAAATAGAATGAATAAAAATAAAAATAAGTGATCAAGAAAAAAGTGAAGAATATTTATTAAGAATAATTGCTTTTGTATGTTGGAAAAAGGAATCTAATTTATTAAGACTTTTGAATTTAAATTTTTACATGGTCAACGAAAGGAAAACCAAGATGTTGTACAGCCAATAATAATTGGGCTTGAGCCACGTGGCAGAAAAATAAATTTTAAAATTTTAAAAGTATGAGAGAGAGCAATGTGGAGGGGTATTTACGGTAATTGACAGAGAGGAATAGAGATAAGTCTCATGACTTGGAATTGCAAAAAAGGGATTTTTTTTTGTTTGTAAGTTTTTAGTTTTAATTTTAGTATTTTACGTTCAAATTATTCACTTTTATTTATTTAATTATTTTTCATCTTTGTTTAATTAATTAAAAATTATACATAAAAATATTAAAATTAATGAATGAAATGTCAGCATAAAAAAAAAAACTAAATAGTAGTAGTAAAAAGTTTAATAGAATAAAAATATAAGTTTTTAAAACTAATTAAAAATGTAAGAATGAAAAGTTTTTTTAATTCAAAAAAAAAAAAAAAAAAAAAAGGAAAGAAGAGAGAAAGTGAGGTCGTTGGTTCCACACGCGGAATAAACGCGTGATTAGGTCGTGGCCGAACCAATGACAACAACAAAGCAGTGTCCGGCTGGCGCCGCCGGAGCCTGATCTGGCTGTTGAATTTTTAACTAATTTATTGGTTGCCATTCGCTGGCTTTTTCCTCTCCCTCCGCCGCTCTCCGCCGGACCTCAACATCCATCGCAGAGATTATGAGAAAAATATAGAACACTAACATTATTAAATTTTAATTTTAAATGATCCTAATTCAAGATATCTTTAATTTTGGTAGTTCAATGATCGATACAAAGTCTTGAGAGGTATCTCTTATTGTTTTTTTTTTTTTTTTTTTTTTTCAAGATCTCTTTGGTTGTGAAATTTATACGTATTTACTTCAAACTAAAGGGTTTGCAACTTTCAAGAGAATTTGAGTTTTTAAGTGATTGGACTCATAAGTTGTTATTTTATTTTTATTATATTTTACAAAGGTTCACTTTAATAAAAACTTTTAATTGAACCCAGAGGTAAAATACGAATTTGAAACCCTAAACTCAAAAGAGTATTTTGTTGGGTTATTTTTTATATTTATTTTGTTTTTGTTCCAAGTATAATATTTTATTTCAACGTCTAATTTTTTTTTTTTTTTATAGTTCTTTTAGTTTATAATCTTTGCATTAGAAGCTATGTTAGTGTAGTCAATTTTTCTTTTACTAAAAACAAAATGGAATAAAACACCCATAAGGAATTTTCAAATACTTAAAATAAATAAGAAAAAATAAACTAAAATAAAATGATTCAAAATTTAAGGAATCCAATAAGTTAGGTAAATACTCATGTAAACATAACTTAATGGATAAAACATTCTTCACCTCAACTGAACAAAAAATAAATAGTGAATTGAATACTATCATTTAAAACTCTTGAAAAAAAAAATGTGATTGATAAGTAAAATTAATTAAATAGCTAAGAAATGGCATATACATCTAAGGGTGTCAATTAGCCTGTAACGTATGAAGCATTCCAAGAACTTAATATTGGATGGAAAGGTCTTTGACTTACTTCGGAATTCTGAACGTCGTATTCCATGTGGTAGTGGTGGCTTTGCCCGTGTCTCTCAAGGTCTGGACTCTGGGCCACCGCCTTCATGGACGCATCCTTACACCCATCCATCCGCCCATAGAATACATGATTTTGTTTTTGTTTTGAAGTTCAACTTCAGTTCCAAGCATGTTATTGAAAATAACCCAAAATTGAAGAGGAACGTTACAGTGGGCTCATAAACAGCCCATACAAATTACACCTCACATTCCAATCGGCCCACCGGATACCGGAAAACAATAGAACCACACAACCGACACTTTTTCTTTTCCTTCCTTTTTAGCCTTTAAATTAAATTTCTGAAGATAGAAATTGGAAGAGAGGTTACAAACTTAAAATTACGAAGTCCCAATTGCCGTTCTTCCTGGGTTGGGTTTTCCGTCATTTCATCCCCTCCACCAACCGATCCAGCCGGTTGATTTTCCACGGCTTCATCTTTTACAAAGGGACCGACCAATCAACCGATCTGAAACCCTTTCACGAACAAAAAACAAATATTTATTTTCAGTTCGTGTATTTTCTAGCTCACGTGCTCGACACGTGAGATTCTACGTGCTCTCTAGGGCCGGGTTGGTCTCCTCTTGTGTCTGTATTCTCTCTTCTTTTTTTTTTTTTTTTTTTTTTAA
>NW_019272032.1:3219687-3304435 GCF_002738345.1 Cucurbita maxima | reverse complement strand
TTTTTTTTTTTTTTTTTTTTTTTAGAAAAAACGTCATCGTCGTCGTCGTCGTCGTCGTCTTCTTCTTCTTCTTTGTTAATCATCTCTAACGACGCCATTTAGGAGCCTTGATTTCCGAGTTCTAGCCATTGCGATGCGGATCCCTCTGGATTTTCAGAGTTCTCATCCAACGGCTCAGCTTTAATCTCCGACCCGGTCTCACATTCTTCCAACTGCACGTGATTCGGCCCCATCATTTCTTCATCTTCTTCCTCTCTTCTCACGCGCTTCACT
This sequence comes from Cucurbita maxima, assembly GCF_002738345.1. Taxonomy (NCBI): domain Eukaryota; kingdom Viridiplantae; phylum Streptophyta; class Magnoliopsida; order Cucurbitales; family Cucurbitaceae; genus Cucurbita; species Cucurbita maxima. Next base: position 3,304,162 of record NW_019272032.1, on the reverse strand, counting down.
CCAATAGAAACTCCGAACAGCTTCGGCGTCCTTCCCTCCGCCACGGCCTCCTCCACCTTCAGTCTCACTTCCTGAATCCCGTCGCTGACGGCGCCTTCGTCATCCATCATCTGCCTTGCTGGCAAGAGCTCTAGCGCCTTCCCGTCCCGGACACTCACCGACTCCAACTGCTGGTGACCTGAAGCGTAATTCGTCATCAACGATAGTATGTTGTTGCAGAGCCCTTTCAGCTGAGTCAACTCGTGACTCAGTTGCATATTCTCCTTCCTCAGCCGCTCGTTCTCTCTCACCAGTTCTGGCGTAGTGCAGCAGCTCGTAACTCGCTGGAATTCCATCGGCGATGAGTTCGAGGATGTCACCTGCTCTTCCGCAGAATTCACCGGCGATATCACGCACGCCGCCACAGCCGGAGACGCTGCGACTGTCACCAGTGGTACAGAGACGGAGGCCGGGGTCGCCGGAGCCGCCACCGACACTGCTACCTTCCGCCGCTGGATGTCTCGGAGAAGTGCTTTTTCACCTCTCTTGAAACAATCGTTCGCAAATTCCCATCGATCCGGCACAACCTTCCGGAATCCCTGCGCGGTAGTTACGAAAAAATAAAATTAAAAACAAAATTCCGGAATTAAAGATATATATGACGAAAAGTACTCAAAAACAGAACCATCATCCGTTTTCCAAGAAAAATAGTGAATCCAAAAAGAAAATAAAGCGGATTCGAAATTTGGCGAACAGTCGAAAGATGCAGAAACTTACGTAAGTGTTAAGTTGACGGACGAAACTGGAAAAGTTATTGTGTTTAAAGTATTTAGGAAGTAAATCTCGAGCGAATTCAGCAGGTCGCCAGACTATGAAGGTAGATCCATCTTCGTTCCACGAGATGAGGTCGTCGACATCCGGATCATCAACGAGTTGATACGTTTTTGTTAGAAACGGCGTCGGAATAGATCTCTGAGAATCTCCGGTTCCAGAATCGCCTATCGGCTCCGCAGGCGACGGAGCCATCACCGCTTCTTCCAGATCTGAACCGTAGGAATCTACCAAATCATAAAACGGAACGATTTCGCCTTAATCTCACACACAAAGAATTGGAGTTCTAATGAAACATACAAATACACGTCAAAAGAGAGCAATAGAAGATCGAATTGGAAGCTATTCTTTTACCAGACGAGATTCTCCCCTCGAACCAAACAGCAAAAGAAGAAACCGGGAGCGGAATCGGAATCGGAGGAGTGAAGAAGACCACCGCGCCTAAGAATGACCTCCGCCACTGCAACGTCAGAAGCTCAGCAAAGCCGCCGCGTAGAGAGAGAGAGAGGTTTTGTTGTTTCTAGAAGTTTCTGGGTAAGGAGAGTAAATGAAAAGGAAGAGAGGGGGAAGAAAAAAAGGAAAACGTGGTTTCCAGAAGGAAATAGGAAAATGTTTTTTTAAAAAAAGGAGAAAAAAAAGAGAGTGGGGTCCACAATAGATGAGACATTATAGAGAGAGAGAGAGAGAGAGAGAGAGAGAGAGAGGATAGGAAAGCACCAGAAGGATTGAAGTTAGGAAGCGTGCGTGTCTCTTTATCCCTCGTGGATTTTATTTTATTTTATCTTTTTTAACGTCTTCTTCTAAGTTCTTCAAATCTTCTCCAGAAGCTTCCCTTCCTTCTTTCCTTTTTTGCCCTTCCCCCCTTTGGGCCGTTTTTGTGGATTGGGGAAGCCCAAATTCTGGCCCAACTATTTTTTCTTTTCATAATACTCTTTGTTACAATTATATGAAAATAGTTAAAATAGTTCTTTCAAAGCATGCGTTGTTTTCAGGGTTGCTATTGGTAGCCCCATGGATTCCTCCTGCTTGCCCACTTCCGTCCAATTCACCTCCTTCTCCGCTCTCCCTGGTCTTATAACAGCCCAACCCTATCACCAATAAATATTGTTCTCTTTAGACTTTTCGACTTTCCATTTCAGATTTTCGCTTCTAAAATGAGTCTATTAGAAAGAAGTTTACCCCCTAAAGAATACGTAGTTTAGAGCCGACCAAGCCTCCAACACGATCAACAGCTTCGATTACCGAATTATCGAGGTTGTTGATAATTGAAAGCTTAACCCTTATTTAAGAAGCTGAATAACAGTGTGGCTTGGATCTTTTTTTGGGTTAAAGGGCAAGAAAAGAGCAAGCTTTGTAGTAATGGAAAGATCTCCAAAATCTGTCTCTTTACACTCTGCTTCGTCCTCTTTCCCAGTTCCTTCTTGTTGGCGCGCTATTTAACGTAGATGTTTGTCGAAGATCTTCCAAACGCTCTCACGATACGCGTGTACCTCACTCAAGCTTTAAGATCTTTTGATTTCCAAATCATCAGATTTTAAAATTTTAATTTTTTTTTTTTATTTTATTTTCTACAAAATTGTTGGAGATATTGAACTAATAATATATTTTTTTTCCTAACGACCTATTTAAGTGGAAGATTTAATTTGTTTCCTAAAAAATTAAATTTGTACCATTTTTGTACAATTTTATTTCTTTATTAACGCACCCTTTGAATATTTGATAGTATCATTTAAAAATCTCAGCTCCACCATTAAGGGATTTTTTTTTTTTTTTTTTTTATGAAAATATTAAAAATATCAATTTGAAACTAATTTATATTCATATATGGCTATATGTTGAACTAACCATTATATTAGAAACAATATTTAGAAAAAGATTAAAAATTAAATCATATACTCAATCATCAATACTTTAATAAATTTAGTAACAATTTAGTCCATATACTTTTAATTTTCTTTGGTTATAATAAATTGTTATAAAATCAAATTTTAATCACTAAATTGTTAAAATAAAGAATACCTAGAAATAAGATAGCTGAAAATAAAAGATTATTGTATTTTAATAAAAACCCTTTTGGGGATTTGGTGAAATTTGGAGGTCTAATTGGAATTTTTATTTATAGGTTTTTTTTTTTTTTTTTTTTTTTTTAAATTTGGTCCCTCTTATTTAAAAAGTTGCAGATTAGGCCTTTGGTTTAATTATTTTTCAAAAAAGTGATACCGCACCACACGACGGGGTCTAATTTCTCGGCTTTAATGGCGGAGCACTGTTCGGCTCGGTTCATCTCGCCGAATGCTTTCGACCATTATCTCTATATATAATCGAACAAATAATTGTTTTAAAGATCCCAAATCCTCTGAAAAGGATCGAGATCCAAGGAGAAGTGGGGGATCGAGACTTTTCATTTCCACCTTAATTCCTTCCCCTTTTTCATCATCCGCGAAAATGCCCGCCGGAACTCTTGAAGTTCTTCTTATTTCCGCCAAGGGGCTTGAGAACACCGATTTCCTCTGTAAGTTCCCGCTCCCAATCTTGTTTCATTTTCTGGTCTCTATTTCGCGATCTTTTATCAGCATGTGTCGAAGATTCCGATTCTGATTTTACTTATAGTATCTGAGAACTTGACGGAAATGAATTTCGTAGAGGAATAAGTTCATAGGGTTGTGTTAGTGTTTGGTTTTGATCATTGATACATTGAGTTTGTTGCGACCCTGAGTGAAACTGATCTGCACGAGAAAGCGTTGAGGAGGTGAATTTAGTGGGTCAGCTTCGTAAATAATGAGACAACACAACACAACAAGAGTCGTTTTATGGGGCTTCGTATTGGGTACTGGTTTTTGTACAGAGTTTTTTAATGCTTTGGTGGATATTTCTGGATATGTGGATCCTATACTCATCTGATTCTTCTAGTTTTGCGTGTAAGAGGGGGCACTGTTGGCAGATCTCTGTGAAGTTTTTATTTGCTGAAGTTCATTTCAGAATAAATGGGTTTTCCAATTAGTTAATGTAGATGAACTGCTGTGATTTGGGGAATTCATTTGGTGAAAGTTTTATTGTTACCTTAATTACAATTATTTGTTTAAAATTGATTTTACCTGGCTGTCAACTTGAATATAACTTAACAAGCATCAATTCATTCTCCCTCCTTGAACTCTAGAACTCTTTCATCATACCATACTTTTTTTCCACTAATAAAAAATGTAGGTATATTTTATTAAAAAAATTAAAGATAATCTTGTCTTAACAAGGTTTTGATGCATTTGTGCAGGTGACATGGATCCTTATGTTGTTCTTACTTGCCGCTCACAGGAGCAGAAAAGCAGTGTTGCGTCGGGTTGGTTTATGTTCTATATAATCCTCAAATCTCTACCATCTCCTATTTTAAAAAACTTGGAAGTGTTTTTACCATCAGAATTGTTTATTGACTGCATACAGGAAAGGGGTCCGAGCCTGAATGGAATGAGACTTTTGTATTCACCATATCTGATGGCGCTGAAGAGATCACCCTGAAGATACTGGACAGTGATAGTGGCACGCAAGATGACTTTGTGGGCGAAGTAACGTAAGTAAAAATGACTCTTAATTCTATTAGGAACAACCAACCTCTACACTGGTAACAAATTCTTCCTCATAATCAAAGCGTGGCTTTAATTGAAAAGGAAGTGGATTTTTGAGCTTGGTATGAATGGTGATCTTTCTGATCTGCTTGGTACAGTCTTTCTATAGGCTAAAGCGAAAAACTAGCTTAGATCATGGGGTATATTTTGTTCTATGAGGACTGTTTGATAATGAAAACACAAGCCTGTTCAAATGCCCTGTATATTATTTGCAGCATTCCTCTGGAACCTGTTTACCTTGAAAAAACCCTCCCTGCAACACCATATAACGTTGTCAAGGATGCAGAATACCGCGGAGAGATCCGAGTTGGCCTTACTTTCGCTCCTGAGGTTGCTCTCCTTCTTTACTTCCGTCTATGTTGTAGAATTATCAGATAAAATTTCAACTTCTTGGCTTGTCTATTAGGGTAACTCGTAAGCATTTGCTATGTTAATTTTGCTATTAACACTTCGATTCTCTGCCTGCAGGAGAGAACTGCAACAGATTTTCAAGGGGAAGACGAAGCTTATGGTGGATGGAAGCAATCCGCAGATGCAGAATGAGATCCACCGCTACTCCATGATTGCTAATTGTATGTTTGAGGGATTTCGAATCCAATGTGTTCAGAGATCATCAGATCTTTGTTGTGTCTGAATTTCCTACATGTTGTTTGTCATCAGTTTTTCTGAGTGAATATTTAAACCTCTAAATTCTCAATCTACATAATATACTTTAACCAATTAAGCTAAACTCGAGTTTGGCGTGTTATCGTCGTTGGTTAAGAATAAAGTTGGTTTCGTTGTAATGAACTCTCGTTATATTCTTCAGCTAATCAGAAATTTCTCAAGGAATATCAACAATGCATCAAATATTAGATAATAACTCATCAAACATTCATGTATGTGTTTTTGTTTTGGATATTTTACTAAATTAATCACATCCAAACAATTCGATTCTAGTGTTAGTTGTTTCAGTAAAAAAATTAGGAATTTGTTTTCTTCTATTTCTGGCAAAGGGTACAGAGTGGTTCGAGTTTGACGTGGGAGTTACTGAATTTGAAATGCCAGATTGGAGCATCCATTATAATACAGATTTGCTAAAAAGAAGAAAAGAGCAATGAGCCGTTCTTCTCAAGACCTGACCTGTGCTGTTATTACATCCAAAAGCTACACTTTCCTCAAAAACTTCAACTTCCCTTGAAAGGTCTGTTTCTATCTACGCGAGGCTGCTGTTGAGAAGTGAACCCACTGCAGCTTGGTAGATTCACATTCCCCAGTAGAGGATCTAAACTCAAGTGCTGTACTGAACCAGATTTTTCGGGTCCATCAAAGTGGGACGATATATCGTTTTGGAAGAAGTTCGGGGATCCATAATCTGGAAGCGCTATGCTACTCTCTCTTTGGCTGCGAGAGGACTCGATTCGCTCCTCAAAGTAGCTTTGAATTTCCAGACTACCTTCTATTGGTATTGCACCCGTGAGAGTCTTGAATGCAAAATCCAAGCACGGGTCTGCCCAGGAATCTCCAAATGGAAAGGATATTGGAGTTTCTGAGGTTGTGTCTTTCGTTTGATGCTTTTGATTCTGATCATCGAGCGCCATTTTGTTGCTCTCGTGACATGTATTGATCCTATCCGGTGGAGGGTGATGCAGCTCTCTGGGTGGAAACTTTTGGCAAGATGTTTTACACTGTACATTCTGTGGTTCTCCAAGAATTCCACCGTCTGATAAATTGAAAGCTAGAACAGCTTCATTTGAACGATCGTTTGCTTGTTGAAAGGATATTATATTTGATGCCAATTCAGGTTTGAGCCCATTAACACTTGAAGATTGACGATTTGAAGTGAACTCTTTCTTGTTCTTGAATTTTTTGTTCTCTTGAGTTCTCTTATCCATGCAGCTCCCCGACCCATTTTTGACTGATTTCTGCCCTTGCAGGAAATCAATTGTAGGATCAGAAACTAGCCCATCGGTGGTGGTTGCGTTCTCCACTGGCAATGCGCCTGTAAGGGTCTTGATTGCAAATTCCAGACATGGGTCTGACCAAAATTCAGCAATTGGAACACTCAGCTGCGCTTCAATCTGTACATCATCCTTTTTTTCAGCTTGTATTCTCTGTATTTTCTCTTGTGGGACATCTAGGCCGCATTCCGGAGGGGTTTTCCTCTTATTAGAAGGATTTTCATGCAAGGGTATGTCCTTGAGGTTAGATACATGAGCTTCATTGTCCCTTTCTGGCCCTACATTGAGCTGCTGACATACTTTATCAGCATCTGGACTAACTTTAGTAAGACAGTTTCTATTCGAAGCTTGAGGAACTTCTTTTGTCTCTACTTTACGCGCCGACTCTGGTTTTCGTTCAGCAAGTCGTTTCGAAGACCTTCGAGGCAAGCTGATATCTTTCTTCTTCTTGAACCTCCTTGTCTTCGTCTTTTTCCCACTGTCAACTCTTTTAGTTTCTATACGTTCCCCATTGTCGCCTCCTTCCGTCTCTGTATTTTCCCCATTGTCATCTCGTTCTGTCTCTATCTTTTCCCCATTGTCACCCATTTCCATCATATCACGGATTGCGGTCTTCTCTTGTTGCAACTTCGATGCAGTGGTTGAAAGTGGAGTGTTTTCAGGATCAACGTTATTACTTTCTTGCTTTTCAGCTTTTGGCAATGCCTTCTCTTGCTCCAACTCAGATGCAGAAGTTGAAACTGGTACATCATCAGAAGATGCTCTTTCAGTTTCCTTACCATCTGGAAGATCAGCTTTAGGAGATACCGAACTTCTACCACTTTTCTCTTCGATTTCAGAAGACTCCCTGACCATTTGTTGTGACGAAACGATCTTTGTGACAGTTTCAACACGTGAAACAGAAGCATTCAGTTCAGAAGACAGGTTCCCATATCGCCCTGACTGTAGTAGAGTTCGGTCTTCTGGAAAGTCTGAACTGCTCTCTGTTGGCATTTCCTTCCCTACAACATCTGTTGCATATTAAATCATCAAAGGTGGTATAGAACTGGATAAAAGTTAAATTCCTACAAGTATTTGGACAGCGTTTCAGTATGGCTAATCAATAAGCACCAGAAAATATTAGCAATCTACAAATGCTTGTACCTGCAAGAGGTTGTGGGGTTGCTGTAGGGTGCTCTGGTTTCTGTCCTTTAGCAGTAGAAGGGCTCTAAAATAAGAGCAAGCAACAATTCAGAATCTTAAAACTATCCTCATTAGAAACCATTGAAGCATAGCTAGAAACGGACTGAAGCATTGTCGCTAAAATAACCCGTCATAATTTGGGTTCATTTTCCTATCAATCTTTCCATTAATGGATTGTAGAGGCTTTCATTCAGGGTCAGTTGACTAAAACATACTGATTACAGAGTAAAGTGAGGAGGACAAAATTTAAAACCAAACTGATTACAGCAGTGATATTATTACAGCATTCCCACATGAGCCTAACAAGAGGACTTACTGAGATTATTTTGTGATTAATCGATTCTTGATCATTATCAACCCCTTCCTTCGGTTTAAATGCATGTCTACTGATCTCTCCAGTCTCAAGATAGTGTAAAACGTCCTTCTTGGAGCGGAATACATATCCAGATTTTGGATCTATGTAAAACTGTAGCAGGTAGCCCATAAGAGAGTTGGATATAACTAAGAGAGGAACCACGCAGTGAAATTATATTGAAATTAACAATGCAGATGAATCATGCTTGGAACAGTGAGAAGACAGTGATTGCATAACCTTCTTTTATCTGTGTGTGTGTGTGCCTGTTTCTCTCTTACATATGCATGTTTTTTTTTTTTTTTTTTTGTGCGCCGGAGGGACAGAAGTAAGAAGTTCATACGGGATCTTTCCTAATGCCATCTGCTTTTTCTCTGATCTTGATCTCCTTTATCCATCCAGGCGGCAAATCTTCATCTTTATAACGCTCAATAACAACCTAGAGTACATATGAATATCAGCTACGCAACTCAATAAGCAAATAGTAAAAAGCATTCATAAGCAGTCCAAGAAGCACAGTATGCAAGCAGCATTTCAGAATCACCTAAAAACCTCCCTTTTTAGATTGGATGCACCTCAACCATCTAGTTGTCCAAGAACCTAACAAGGTTTTAAATCCTGGACACCGAAACCCTACATCCTGGGCAGGTAGTCACCAGTCTCTTTGAATATGACCTTTAAGTGTAAACCATGTGTATTCTCGTGGTGTCATGATGAACAAGAAGAAACGAGTCCACAGTTGTTTTTTGTTAAATTCCAACATTAAATTGATGCCAAGATTCATAAGAATGTAATTGTCACACTGAAGGCTGGTAAAATCTCTCATGCACCCTCAGCTGTACTAAAATTTTTAAGTAGTCCAGCATATTATAGTATCATCAGCCTTCATTACCCATTCAATCGATCTTCAATTTTTTTGTAAGATGACAAAAAAAATCGGGGGAAAGGAAAAATAAATGGAAAAAATAACAACAAGAAAAGAGATTGGTAAGGAAACATACATGGGTTCTAGACTTCGTGCCGTTGCTTGTCTTTCTCTCCTTCAATGTGCACACTTTGTTTTTCACTGTTCTGAGGTATCGAAATACCTCTGGCTTAGAATAAAATCTGTTGCCTGTCACTGGATCAATGTAACACTGCAACAAGCAAGAAGTGGGTAAGCACTCAGTAATGAATTGACTTAGCTTAGCATTAATAATCCATTCAAGGTATCATTTTAAATTGGTTAAGAAAGTATTCATGCATGCTTGAAAGTAACAAGAGCTGAAGAAAAATGTGATCTCTGTTCTTCAGTAATTAAAAAAAAAAGTTTTTACTTGTTTATCTAGTTTGTGTGGGTGAGAGTTATAGTATATATCGGAAAAAACAACAGAATCACGAAGCTGAAACAAAATTGTGGTAGAAGCCAAAAGGTTAAGCACACATATGATACCTTGTATACACCTCCAACATTTGAACCACTCATTCGTGTTCTTGACTCCACTTTCCAGCCAGCAGGCAACCATTCAGGGCGTTCATTTGCTTTTACTGTGAGCTATACCAGAGGAAAAATAAAACAACTTAAATGAAAATGGATTTTGTTTAAGGAAAAAAATGTTCCAGGAGTCAAACTCACTTGCACTGGACTATTTCCTGACTGTGTTTTGATGCGACTTGAAGTTGGTGGAGACTTTTGAGACTGAATGCTTTTAATATATCCAATAACATCATCCTTAGAATAAAAGCTTTTTCCACTCTCCAAGTTTGTATAGAACTATAAAATCCCAAACAGTGTAAAAATGTAAGCAAGATCTGGTAACGTGAATAAAATTGTTGTCATACAGTAATGTAAGTTTTTCCCTAATAAATCATTCATTTCAGGTGAACCACATAGATTGGCCCAATGATCAAAGTGGCGAGCAGTAAACACAGATCTAAACATGGAGGTTACCTAGTTTTTTGTTTTTTGTTTTTTGTTTTTTTCTTCCTTCTTTATAGCGGGGAACCTAGTTAGGGCATCAACTTTACTGAGATTTTACCAATATCAAATATGTTAAAATCAAACAGCTATTTCACGATATAAGTCAAGGTGCATAAGTAGGCTTAGATGCTCACAACTTCTATTTCCAGAAAAAAAAAGCGTTCCAAATGCCTTCAAGTGTATATCTATCATACACAGCCGGTGCTTACAGAACTAGAGAAGTGAAGAAATAAGACACTTCTTCGGAGAATTTCAGGGATTCTTATTTGAACTTAAATTTCTCAAATTTAGGAAATGAGCACAGTAAAACTAAATCAGGAAGTCGGGATGGGACAAGTAATAGCTATGAAGAAAGCTATTTTAGTTCCCAATGTTTCCACATGCCCAACAAAATGAATCAACCTATAGGTGCTTTAATCCTAACTCCAGGAAGTCCCAACTTCAGATTAGGTGCTTAAGGGGTTTGCCAAAAAAAACCTGTTCAGCCACTTCTAGCACACTATCAGGCCGGAGACAGGAGATTTCCAAAAGTCTGCGGTTTTAAACACCACCATTCATAGGGAAAGGAACAATCTCAGTGTTGGGACGTATGTTCTAGAAGTTATTGCCGGTATTGATTAGGGGTGTAAGTTGTTTGTGGCCTCCTCTCATGTAGAATGGCCTTAGCACTGTCCCCTGTTCATATTTCATACATAAGATTCTAGCTTCCTCCATATTTATATAACATACACTAGATTACAGAGAATTATTTGGTTGGCAGGAGTTCAACAAAGAATCGAGACCAAAGTTTCCAATATGTTTTGCCAAATTTTAAACAAACCTCCATCGAAGTAACCATCTTTTGAGCACTATAGTTCCTATTCAATCCATTTGGTAGAAGTTCACATTTTTCTCCAAGTGAAAACTATGCAAACGACCACAGACTTGTCTTCCACTTCTCATCAGTAAAGGTTCCTTTTACCCTTCTCTTTTTGGTAACAGGTTTCTTTACCACTATCTTTCTTTGATGCCTGTTCCAGGGTTCTTTGGAAATGTTTTAATCATTTTCTTGCGCTTTCTGAGGGTTTGTTGAAAAAGCTCCACAAATTTCCACCACCCTGATCTATTATCTCCCAGTAGAATAATAATATCTTCCATAATCTTTTATCTTAAAAATTTGCAGGTGATAGTCCTCAAGTTATATAATTCTTCTATCCATAACAAAACCCTGTGCACGTCTTGTTTTGTAAAAAAAACATCCCTTGACAGAAGTGACGGGGAACTCCTTCAGAAAACCAAGGATTCAGTCCTTTGAGATGAAGTCAAGGTAAAGGAAACAAATGGGTTTCTTCCAACATATAAGACTTCTAATTCCTTTCCATCACTTGGGATAGGATGTGCAAAGAGACAATAAAAGTTTCGCTTTTTATTCGGCAGATCGTTGAGGTTTAGTGGAGGGGAAGAAACTCCACTCTGACTAGCAAGAACCACAGTTAAAGTAGGAAGATGAAGAAACAACTTTACATCAAGGGTAGGTTATAAGAGAGCTAACCAGAAGCAAAACCACCATAGAAACAAAAAGAGCCAGACTATGTCTTCCACAAGACATCCTAGAACTAGTCGAATGCCCTCTCTTCCCTTGAGAACAGGAGATATCGATATAATATGCCCACCAAAGAAAAGGGCTGAACATTCAGAGCACTACACCCAACAATATGGAACAAAAAACAAACTCTGCAGACCCAATACCAAAATTCCAATGAACAAACCAGAAGAGAAACATGTCACACAACACAATCCGCCCCAAAACTCACAAGCTCCAGCCAAAAAGCAAAACCCATAATCAAACCCCAAAAAATGCCACTGAAGTTCTTTAAAAAAAAAAAAATTACCCTAATTTTCCTTCCCGTCTTCTGGACTTTAAACTGCACAGTCCAGCCGGAGGGAAGCCAGTCCGGCGAACCCTTAGACACCATCTTCCCTGAAAAATCAACAATAGATCAGCAGATAGTGAGCAATCGAGATCGGTTTCCCACAGTCCGCGTAAGAATGGAGCTGAAACTCGAAGCTGAACACCAAAACGGAACTAATTAGGTCAAAGAAAGAAGGCAAAGGGGAAAGGGAAGGGGAAGGGAAGAAATTGAGGTGCGTACACGTGGGTGCAAATGGAAATCCTTCTTCTTTTTTTTTTTTTTTTTTTGGACAAAAAGGAAAAGATTATACACTGAGATGGGTCTGCTAGTGGAGAGGGAAAAAAGCTCAGGCCTCGAACATGGGGCTCTTCAAGACGCAACCAGAAGCTCCTTTTCGCACTCGCTCTCTCTCTCCAGAGACCTTTTTGGTTAGAGGGGTTTGACCATTGAATCAGTGGATTAGATCTTCATCTTCTGCTTCAACCCGTTGGGTTAAAATGGAGAGCCAACTGAAAGAGCTGAGCAACATTGATTTCCTCAATTTTCAAACCAGATCAATCCGTCTCCGTTATGCCTACCAATAATACCCAGATTTTGCATTTTATATATACTTTTTTTTTTCAACACGTGCTCTAAATTGTAAAAAAAAATGTAAAAACTATTTGGATTTTCGTCACTTCTTTTTCTTTTATTCTTTATTGATTAAATTAAAATAGTCAGCTATTTCAAATTTCGATTACATTATCCAATGTCACATTAATAAATTACAAAACATAAATATGTTGGATGATGAATCTCTCACGTCCGTTAAATATTTAGAGAATGATCCTACGTTTATAAACAAATAATACTCTCTCCATTGGTACGAGGCATCTTGGAAAACCCAAAGCAAAGCTCTCATGGACAATATCATACCATTGTGGAGAGTCGTGTTCGTCTAACAAATTTATAAACTAAATTATTAGTTATAGAAAAATTATAGATTTGCCGGAGGGAGATCATCTCCTTACCTTAAAGGGGTTTATTATAATATTAAAATTAAAATTTTAAAAAATTAGGTTGATATAGCATGACATTGTATTTTTGCGTATGAAATGTTTTCCAATACCCATAAAAATGAACGAGTACCATGAAAGTTTCTTCGTCCCACCCCGGAGTTTCAAAAAATCGTCTAAACGATAAATAATCCAAGCAGATTATATAACAATGAATAATCGATAGATCGTTTACAAAGTCTTGTAATAAATATTAGAAATGGTTTGCATTTTTGTCACATTGAGAAATTATGGATGCACAATTAGGGCCACTTGGTAATATAAGATTTGACCTCCCATTTCCAAAGGGAACATAACCAACAACTTTTCTTCATTGCCACAGTTAAATAAGGATCAAATTGGTGGTTGCCTTAAATTCCTTGCCAATTCTTGTTCGTTCACATTATCTTATTATTCAAATTCATAAATTATCCTTAAAATACATGATTATATATTTAAAAAAAAAAAAAGAAAAAACATTATTTGAAATTCAATTAAATACTTTGTCTCAAACAGATTGATTTAAGAGTTGAAAAATCTCAGACATTTCTCCCAATTGTTTGAAATAAATTTGACAAAAATTTCCTTATAAAACAAAAAAGATGACGTTATATAATGTCTGACAAATAAATTAGTTTATTACCAAATTGGAATCACATTAGATGTAATTATTTGTAATAAAAATTAATTAATTAGCTGACAAATAAATTGTTTTTTATTTCAAAGTTATTAATTATTAATATTTTGACTATAAAATTGAAAATAACTGTGGAACTTGAACCCACCATCTCCATTCAATACACACACAACCATGGCGGAATTCTCGATCTTATATTTTGTCAATAAATTTCTTCACAAAAATCAATCAAAACGTTGTCGTTTGTCATCTCTTCATCACATACATATAATTATTATTGCTCTACACAATTTTTCTGTATAAAGAAAAAAAAAAAATACCCTATAAGAGAGTACAAAAAGATTGTTGGAAGAAATTATTTGAGGAGCTGAAACAGTATGACCGAGATTTAATGCTATGAGAATTCGAAAACTGTATTTTGAACCTGTATTAAAGAATGTTGGTGGTGGTGGCGGCGGCGGTCGCATTCGGTGATTTTTGCTTCAAGCTCCGACGTTGATCGGTTTAGTTATGAAGCGGGTTTGGACCGGCGGGGACTTTGCGGAGCGAAACGGCGTGGTTTTGGGGTGCGATGACGTCCTCGACGGCGGGCGGTGACTTTGTGAGTGAAAATGTTGAAGAGGTAGGTGGTTGGAGAGAATCATTCGGCTGTTGTTGTGCGGCGGCGGCGGAGAGAGAGGCGGTGGTGAGGAGAATTGTGAAGAGGAAGAGGAGGAGGAAGGAGGAATTGGGGTTTTGAGAAGCCATTGTTGGAGTGTAAGTGGAGGAGAGAGATAGAGAGAGAGAGAGAGAGGTGAAGGTTTTTTGAAGAAGAATTAGAAGAAGTGGAGGAATCGAGAAGAAATGGAAAATGGGGAAATGTCTTTTTAATAATAAAAGCCGGCAACTTGCGGATGAATGTGGATCCAAAATCTCATTCATATGTTTGTGACATGGGGTCTGACTAAACTACCCTTTGATTTTGTTGAATTTACGTCTAAACCTTGGGTTTTAGTACAATAAATGTATATATATCCTTTTATGTTATGGAAAAAATTATATCATGGTTGATATTAGGTGTAGTTAATATTTATGATGTTGACTCACTCTCGTTTATTCTAATTATTTATAATGAATTAAAAATTTAAACATGTGAAATTTGATTATTGAAAATAAATGAAAAAATATATATAAAGAGTTATTATTATTATTATTTTTTTTTTGTTATCCGCTTCAATAATAAAAAAGTATAAGTGATTGCTTATGATATCTATTAAAGCGATTTAATTTAATATTTGAGTTAGATAGATGTAAGTTATTAAATGAGTGGCCTCTAATTAAATAAATTTAGCCACCGAGAATAAGTTTCTATTAATTGAAATCAATTTGTAAAAAGTTGTAGGGATTAAATTTGTTAATAAAAAAAAAATAGCATTAACTCACACTCCAGGTGAAATCACATGATCCTAAGTAGTTGGTAGGGCCATAAACAATTATTTTTGAGAAAATAGACGAGGTTTGTTAATACATTTTAAATTCTAAAAAAAATGATATATTCATAAATTTTTACATGATTAAAAAGATTATATTTGGAAAATCTTTATGACATCAAATAACGTCATAAAACAAGCCTGTTTTTTAAAATATACCAAAATTTACCATCTTTAAAAAGTTAGAAATAAAGATTAATTTAATTTAAAAAATATCAAATAAGGGTAAAGAGAATTAATTATTGGTCAGAAAGCACGTTAGGGATGCCCTTTATAATGTACCCGTAATTAATTTAGGAGAAGAAATATTGTAAGACTGCACCGTGTTGACTAAACGTGATATAACGAGAAATGTGGAAGGGCAGTCTGGTCATTTCAAAACTCCACCGCGATTTAGTTGTAAAATTCACTTCTTTTTTTTTTTCTTTTTATAATTTTTTTCTGAAAATATGTTGGGCGTTGACCAAGTTAATTAGGCGCCTTGTTTTCCGTTTTTTAGTTTAATAAAATCATTTCGGTTTGGTTTAGTAAAAAGTTGACACGTGTTATCAAATGTGGGTACTTGGTACTCTGCAAAGTGCCACCCATGTCCCACGTGCTCCTCCACAAAAAACCAAAAAATAAAAAGAAAAAGAAAAAAAAAACCCCACCCTTGGAGCCTCTGTCTTATCTGGTGATAATTTTAGTTATTATTTTGTAAAAGAAAAAAATAGGTATAAAGTTTTCTGAAACAGCGTCGTTTTCCAACAGTTGACTAAAAGCCTTGCTCCAAAGTGGACTTTTGTAAGCCTTTTCCACACGGAAATCAAAATTAATAATATTTAATTTGTATCTTATGTTAAATAGGTCATAAAATGCAATTATCCTGACTTTTTTAATATGGTAAAGATAAACCTAAAGTATTTAAAGTAAATGGGCAGCGTTATTTGAATTTTATCCAAAGAAAAGCATTTAAAATTGAATGCAGGCAATGGAGTAATTTGATGACAACCAAACAAGGGGTTTCCAAATGGGGTCTGTCTTTGTTATTATGCATTAAATCAATGGACCCCAGATGAGATTTGATCCCGATGGGATTCTTATACATCTTAAATCTTTTATTTATTTATTTATTTAACACAATATAAAATGCTTTTTAAGAAAGATCAACGGTGACTAATTTGAGTGGATAATAATGTTACAATCTAATTACAAAGAGAGTAGATCGTGACCTTTACGTTGTGACAAGTGATAAGAGAATTGACTATTCCAAAGTGGTGCTCATCCAACCATGCGAGGGCTTAGACGAGTGTTGTGATGCGACCAAAGAGGAGAGTGCATCATTTAACACACCATACAAAATGGACATTAAAGAAAAGTCAAGGTATAAGCAAGATAGGTTGATTGAAGGGCTAGATATGGCCTTGGATCTTAACCTCAAAAGTTGAGATTCTAAAAAGAATTTGGTCATACAGTGCCATGGATTGTCTGTTCAATGTTTGATACCACTCTCAAATATTGTTCTATTTAGGATTCACGTTTTAAAACACGTCTATTAAAGAGAGTTTTTCAAAATGTTTCGTTCACCCCTCACAAATTGGTTTCAATATATATTAGAATACAAAAATTGAGGCCCAAAAAAATCCAAAAGAGGTGGTCTTCATAATCTTAATTACAGTTGAACACATTCATATGAAGCCTTAAAGATTAAAGATGCTTAACCACATTAAGACATACGAACCTGCAAGTTTACAGACAAACCCAAGATGAATAAGATGTTGCAGTTATCTTCGGTCAAAAAATGTTCTCATTCCTCTCATGATTGAGTGTAATATATCAATTATTGCTTATGAATTCTTATGCCAGGTATGTCTTTCAAATCCATCGGGGGCTATCTTCTTGAAAAAAGTAGGTGGCTCTAGTAGATCAATTGACTTGAAAAATTGTTCACGTATAGCTCCACTAGAGTAATCTTATGGCTAACAAGTTTTCAAATTGAGTTGTAATAATTAAGCCAGGTACATGGTCATATTTGACATGTTGTTTGTGTCTACATGTCAAATGTCTTGGTCATGCTTGTCAAGGATGTGTCGTCCATACATCTCCATTTCAAATTGCTTTACTTATTTTCATTTTATATCACAATATTTATATAAAATAAATAATAAAATAAAATACTATGATATTTATATACTAAGACTAAAAATTAAATAATTAGATACATTTTTTAACAAAAAAAAATTATGTTCAGATAATTGACCATCAAAATATTAAATTTATTTATTTTTCCCGTTTTGCTTCAGGTTTTTTCTTTTTCTTTTTTCTTTTTCTTTTTCTTTTTATTTTTATTTTTTCGTGGCGGATAAACTCCAGCGTCCCAGACTTCACCAATTTCTATCGCCTTCTTCATACTTCCACAGTTTCTGGGGGAAAAAAAATGCTCGTAGCTCAATCTCATGTTCATAGTCTCCTAAATTCAAGCTGCCCCAAAACTTCATCACCTTCATTTGCACTGAGTTGAATAACATCAATAACTGTGAAGCAAGTCTATTAGTCACTGCAATTCCTTTACCCAAGGAATGGACGGTCGCGCTCTAACGGCCTCCTCCTTCTTCACACCTATTGATTTATTGCGACCCAGAAGAGTTTCTGTTAGAAATCCGTGCTTTAATGGCAGACCCAGTAAGTTTTCGGTTCTTGCTTCCAAAGAAGAGGCTGAGCTCGACAAATGGGACCAAATGGAGCTCAAGTTTGGCCGCATGATTGGCGAAGACCCCAAATTAACACTGGCCAAGGTCTCTTTTTCTTTCTCAAGAGTGGTTTTCAGAATCTAAATTGAATCAAAAGTATTGGGCATAATCTAATAATGCTAAAGCTTTTGAGTTATATGATAATTTAACACAATGTCATAGGGGAAGTATGTGTTTACTCATGGAATGTTATTTCCTTTTGAATTAATATGGATAATCATTTGTTGGATTAGGATATATTGTCTTGGAGCTCAAGATGGCTGAATTTTGTGCTAATTTCCCAACCTTTGCATGATAGGAGAGTTAAAAATATGATTAAAAGAATAAAAAAGATCTTAATCTATCAATTTAAGCCTTTGGAATTTGTGTTTTAAAGTTTGTTTGATCTGGCTTGAAGTTATGGTTTCATGTGTGTGCAATGTGTTGTGTTTGTGATGGTGAATTCTCACTATTCAATTGAAATTATTGGCACGTGTTGATTATTCAGATAATGAGCAAAAAAATGAACACCGGCGCTTCTTATCTTGAAGTTGAGAAATCATTTTACCAGAAGAAGGGTAAGCTCAACGAGGTAGAGGAACTTTCTCTTGATGGTTTGAATTTGGTCAGACCTCAGTTAAAGAAGGAAATGAAGTTAAAAGCTGCCAATAAGCCACCAGCACCAGATTTAAAGAAACCAAGCCAAGCAGTTAGTCCTAAGGGCAGGGTTCCCAATGTTATTTTGAGGAAACCGACAATTTATAAGGAGGATGATGTTGAAGATAAACCGTCGAGAATAAGAATGAAGCCAAATTTATCATTGAAAATGAGCAATGTATCAACAAAGGAGAAATATAGCGATATGACGCTGTTGAGGAAGCCAGAACCAATGGTTTCAAATGAAGTTATTGATGAGAAGGAAAAGCTATCTGGTGAAGAGAATGTTGTAAATCAGGCTAGTAAGGGATCAACAAGTGATCGAATTGATGGGTTTACTCTTTTTAAGAAGCCAGAAATAGGTGAAAACACAAGACTTGAAAATGAACGGGATCATAAAAATCTCGATCATTCAGAAAGTAGTACAGTTGATGATAAAAACGAAAATGTGTCTGCCATTTCTGAAGAAACCGAAGACGCCTCATCATCAAAGGAAAATGGGATAGATAATAATTATTTTGCTGTAGGTAATAATCTATGTTATAAGGTTTTTTTTTTCTTGTCTTTTAGTTCTCTCTTGAAAGTTAAACACCTATTTTTAGTTAAAATTATGAAAATGTAATTTTGTATTTGGTCATCTGAAGGATTGCGGCCACCCGAGCCAAGTGATATGGGATATATTGAGGACACACCAGATTCGAGCAAATCATTAAGTGATCTTTTGGATTCGACAATAAAATTGTCCAACGAAGCTACGTTGTTGGGTAAACCAAAAAGGTAGCTACTGTAGTTTTATGATCTGTAATGTTCTGTTTCTTTTATACCCAAATGAATTTGGTTGCATGGTACTATTAACCAGGGTAGATTATTCTTCAAATGAAACATTAAAACTCGGTGGAGAAAAGACCTCGACTCCTGATGTTATTGGTGCTGGTGAGACAGAGAACTTCTCTGCTCTTCCTGCTTTGGAGGTCAGGCTGTGCATATTATTGTTTCCTTACCTTATTTATTTCAATCACTAGTGTGTAAGTCCCAGGTGCTTGATAAATTTGCAGGAACATGAACTTGCTGACTGGACTAAAGCAGAAGATCTGGCGAAGTCAGGAGACAGAGCTGATGTGGAAATAATAAGCTCGACTACCCGAGGTTTTGTTGTAAGTATATTTTGCAGAAAGTGCTTTGTCTTACTTTTATTTGAAGTTCATTTTTCTTTTTGGCATTAATTTTTTCTTGATTTGTGAAGGTATCATTCTGCTCCATCGTAGGATTTATTCCATATCGTAATCTTTCTGCCAAGTGGAAGTTCTTAGCTTTCGAGTCTTGGCTAAGACAGAAAGGTTTGGATCCCTCACTATACAAGCAAAACTTGGGAATTATTGGAATTAGTGACGGTAGAAGCCCGAACTTTGCTAGCACTAGCCCGGATCCAGAAATTGATGTAAAAAATGGGAGTGAGCTTACACCTGACATGAAATTGGAGGATCTTCTTCAAATTTATGATCGAGAGAAACTCAAATTCTTGTCATCATTTGTCGGCCAGGTTTAGAAGCCTCACTAATTTCAGCAAACACAACTGTTCATGAGTACTGATGGAATGTATATTTGCAGAAAATCAAAGTAAATGTGGTGTTGGCTAACAGAAAATCAAGGAAGCTTATATTTTCCATAAGGCAAAAAGAAAGGGAAGAATTGGTCGAGAAAAAGAGGAGTTTAATGGTTAGCTACTTTATCCTGTTGTAGCGTTTTTCGGATGCTAGAATGCTAGTTCATTTTTTTAACTTACTATGCTCCAAGATAATTAATAATTTTTTCCTGGGTTTTCAAAATGATTAATTAGATATCATGCAAGAAACAGTAGTGTTCATTGTTTACTATTCAGTTCCTCTTTATTTTTCATTTGTTTTCTGTAACACTTTCCATATTCAAGATAGTTTTGCTGAGATGGTTGGATATGCCTTAGCAGCATTTTAGGTTAACCTTGTCCACTTGTATACATCTCTTTAGTGAATGAAATAGAGAATTTTGATTCTCTCAAACCTTTAGCATTAAGATGCATCCTCATTTCATTTACCTGCTTATCCAGGCTACTCTGCAAGTAGGAGATGTTGTCAAATGTTGCATCACGAAGATCGCTTATTTTGGTATCTTTGTCGAGGTAAATGGAAGAGTTTCTTGTTTTCTACACTGTATAATTGTATGTCAGAGTGATGTGGTGCACTTTGGAAAATTTGGTTTATAAAGAAACGGTGGTACATTTTCTGGTTGGATATGAACATTCTTCATTTCAAGTTGCTCTTTTGGACACGTTTACTTGTTTTAAGGGTTGTGTATGTCTTCTAAAATTTTGAGTTTTTTAACTCAACCACGTTGATATAGATCGAAGGAGTGCCCGCTTTGATTCATCAGACTGAGGTTTCTTGGGATGCTACTTTAAACCCTGCATCATACTTCAAGATTGGTCAGGTATTTTGAATTTCTCCCAGCCTAAGTTAAAGAGTCAAGTTGCAACCTGACTCTTAAACTCAGCTGAAAACAAGTCATTTTTTTATTCTTATGAAACTATTACATTACTCCACAAATTGGTGGGAGGGGGAAATAGGGCTCAAACCCCTCACATGGAGGTGGAACCTGGCCACATACCAATGAGCTACCTGTGGAAGCTCATATGTCAAAATTTCATTTTACTCCATTTCTTTTAATAATTGAAATTTGTCTCCATATCTTACTTTTGTAGGTTGTCGAGGCAAAAGTTCATCAGTTGGATTTTTCACTTGAACGCATATTCTTATCGTTGAAGCAGATTACAGTAAGATGACTTCATAAATTAAACATCTTTATATAGTTTTAGCAACTATTCTGAGTAGAAACCGTGTTTTTCTTTATGCAGCCAGATCCGCTCGCTGAAGCATTGGAGTCTGTGGTTGGTGATCACGATCCCATGGATGGAAGATTAGAATCAGCCGAAGTGGACACCGAGGTGTTTGTATTCTCTTGTTAGTTAGTATTATTAATTCGATGCAAGTGATTGGTACATGGTGATTATCTCAGAACTTATCATCCGACTAACAATCACCTTTTGGCATTTATGAACGTTTTATATACATATCTGCTGCATCCTTAATTTCTATGCTACCTATATGTGGGATGAATATCAGTAAAGTACAAGAGGAAAATATCTCTTACCAGTGTAATTTTTCCTTACAAGTTCTATTTTTGGACAGTGGGCTGACGTAGAATCTCTCATCAAGGAACTGCAAAATACTGAAGGTATTGAGGCTGTATCCAAAGGGCGATTTTTCCTTAGCCCTGGCTTGGCTCCAACCTTTCAGGTAAAACAGGGGAAATTGTTCTGGATCACGAGGATAGTATTAGAAGTAAATGATTTTTACATTTTGTGGCTCATTATTCTTAGAGATTTTAGCTACTCCCATCTTATTCCCAGCTTTCATGTGATCTAAAGTATTTCTGGTGAATGAGTATTAGCTAGTTCCTTGAAATTATACGGTCTTATGCACAGCTCAGTGTCTCAGATAATTTCCCATCAACTCTCCCATTTGATGCAGGTTTATATGGCTTCTATGTATGAAAATCAGTACAAATTACTTGCTCGATCTGGAAACAAAGTACAGGAGGTAAATATTCAGAAACATTACTGTGTTGCTAAAAAATCTTATGATGCTTGGGATTAGAAGTCAGATTGTACAAAGGAATAGGTTATGAAACACTTGAAAATGTGGGTTTTAGAAGTCTTAAGTAGGTGTATGGCGTTGTTGAGATTAACAAACTCATAATCTGGTAGATCAAACATAAGTTTGACTTCTTAACCCTGGATTACATAAACATAAGCTCGACTCACGAGCCGAGCACCCCCTTTCTTCTTTAATCTACAGACAGCAAACTGATTAACACTTCCAATTCGACAACTCTGTTTTAAGTCGAAATGAAGTATACTTCAGCCTTCATCTGTTTAAACTCATGTAATCTTATAATTTTATTTTTGTATCCAATGAAGAATGGTATTTGAATTATGAATATGATATATTATTGTGCAGCTGATGGTTCAGACATCATTGGATAAAGAAACAGTGAAATCTGTCATCTTAACTTGCACCAACAGGGTACAGTAGCAGTTTCTTGAGTCTCAGAGGCATTTTACTGTGAAGAAAATTTTGATTGTGAAAAACACATAAAGCGAGCAGCATTAGAACTGATCTTATTCTCTTCCAGTTTGCTTCACAGTGAGAAGAAGCCTTTGTAATTTTGCCCAAAGTCTTATCACTTGTGGGGAAGTAAAGGAACTAAGCTACTGTTGATTAAAACTCAACCACATCATTGTATTTAGAGATTGTTTGTAGCCTTCAAGTTCTTCCCTTCATTCTGTAGCTGTGATTAAAGTTATACAGTTAAATATGTAATGATAAAAATCTTGAATTTTGATTATGGAAGACCTATTAAAATTTGAAATGAAAATTGATGTGACATGACCCACTCTTCTAGGTGGATATGAATGATATCAAATGAAAAGGATGATCTCTTTCACATGGTTGTAGATATATTTTAAATACCTATGATTGGGAGAGGTGAAATAAAGATTTCATTAAATAAAGTTTTAGATATTGTTTATAAATTTTGAAAGTCTAGCATAATTTAACGTAATTAAGAAAAAAAAAAAAGGAAAGATAAGATTTTGTTAAGGAAAAACCAAACCCAGATGGGAAATAAAGAGATTTAATTAAAGTGACTAAGAAAAAGCAAATAAAAGAGACCAGGGTCGATCTGGAAGCCCTCTTACAGGCGTAAACATTGGTCTATTAAGAATATGATTAAGACTAATTAGACTCATAATTTCATTAACCTCAAATTTAAGTCCAAAATCACGGCTTTCCCTTTTATGAGTGTCTTGTCGGATTGGTGGATAACATCAGGGTTTTCATAGAGCCATGTGATTCTTCTTTTCCTTTGACGAAAATGCCATTATTTTTCTTACATTATCCCCACTCCACCCCGTCTCCTCCCAGCGTAGCCGCTCTCTTTGCTTCCAGCCACCTCCACAGCTAAGCTCTCAAGAAACTCCACTCTCCCTTTTTATATTTTCCCTTTAAACTTTCACACCCGGATTTTTTTTTCCTGCCTTTTTGGACCTATTTCTCTCTGTTTCTGGCCGCGACATTGAGAGCAAGGAGGTGAAAAGGAAGAGGAGCAAAATGGGAATGGGAACTAGCATCTTTATCATCAGATGGATCAATTTTCTCACCATGGTATGCACGATTCCTCTTCATTTTTCCATTTTTTTTGTTTTGTTTTGTTTCAAAGATGGTGTTTATATGTTACATTGCTATGTGGACATTTGTTCTGCTTTTTTCTCCCATGTCTTTGGACTTAGTTTCACCCCTGTCGAATGTTGTGCAAATGAGGTTTTGTTTATGCCTTTGTCAATGTATTTGTTGAAGTTTCTTGTATGTTTGATGGGTTTTGCCTGCATTGCCTTTGAATTGTTTTCATATGTTCAATGAGTTTCATAATCCTTTTCTCTGTTGTGGGAGTTCATACGAGAATAAGTTTATGGAGCAGGGCTTTAAGCATTAGTTAACTATGTCTTAGCAAGATTACTCGGGTCTAGGATTGCTCATCTTGCAATAGAATCACGTTGTATCTTCATGTTACAGCTTCTAGCTATTCTTGTCGTAATATTTGGGATATGGATGGGCACGCACCATGACGGCTGTCGAAAGTCTCTTACTCTCCCTGTTATGGGACTTGGTGGATTCATCTTTGTGGTGTAAGTTTTCAATTCTTGTAGGAATGCAATCTTGTTTAGTTCAGAGTATATTCTGTCTCACTCACCCAATATTGTTGCTATCAATACTTTTGAATCAGGTCTATCGTTGGTTTTTTTGGTGCTCTTAAGAACAATTCCATATTGCTGTGGATTGTATCCTTTTAAATGTTTTGTCTTAACATTTGATGTTAATTTTCCCAATATTTGCTCGACCTTGACCTTCTGCTTGTAGTATTTGATCATGCTGTGCATTACGTTGGTGGGGATTCTGGTGTTTACGGTGCTGGCGTAAGTATATGTTTCTGAAGTAGATTCATTATCAAACCCATGATTGCAACCCTTCTCATGTTTCTAAACTTTAACATATTGAAAAAAATTACATTGCTTTCTCACATGTCCTATTTGAATATGTTCTGCTAGGTAAAATTTACGACTTATGTTTCTATGTTTTGTGTACTTGTCAAACGATTCCTTCGATGTATTATGTCGGGATGCCTTCTAAATAAGATTGAGATGAGTGAAAGAAGGAGCTAGTGCGATCACGAGAGGCGATGCTTTTCAGTCTTCAGTGAGTGGATGACATTGTTTCCCTTCAAGGTTTTGAAACGTGTCTGCTAGGAAAAGATTTCTATATGCTTATAAGGAATGTTTCGTTTCCCTCTCCAACCGATGTGGGATCTCACAATCCTCCCTCCTTAGGGGCCCAACATCCTCGCTAACACACTGCTCGGTGTCTAGTTCTGATACCATTTGTAATAGCCCAAGTTCACCACTAGCAGATATTGTCCTATTTGGTCTTTCTTTTTCAAGCTTCCTCTCAAAGTTTTAAAACGTGTCAGCTAGGGAGAGGTTGCCACACCCTTGTTTCGTTCTCCTTTCCAACCAATGTGGGATCTCACAAATTATAAAGTTAGGCCATGAGATGAGAACTACACTATACTTAAACCACGGTTTCACTTTCATTCATGGCTCACTCCTTTCGTTTACTTTTATTTTCTTTGTTATCTTCACACGATCCCTTCAAGATATAAAAGGAAGTATCAAAGTGGACATCCTTAGTTATTCTCATCTTTTAGCCACCAAAATTACATGGCTCACACTTCCTCTTTGCGAATGCTTGAACCTTACTTTGGTGTCTTCCCAGTTGGTATGTAGTTTGTATTGTTGTACTCTTCTTGAACCTAACGTAATTATTTGAATCCCTTTTAGGTTTATTGTTACAAACAATGGTTCAGGGCATTCTGTTGCTGGCTTGAGGTAAGTAACTTTGTTTTGAGGATGCTTAAGAGTAACTGGTGCTGATAATGCTCGAAGTTCGGTTCTTGTTGCATCGACACTGATGTCTTTTCCCCTTTTCTTCCCATTGATGAGGTATAAGGAGTATCAACTACAAGATTACAGTACATGGTTTCTAAAACAGGTGGGTGCTATTTTAGTTTTTGCAGAGAGATTAAGATCATTTATTTCTGCTAATCTTGGCGCGCCATTACAGCTTAATGATACTGACAATTGGATGCGTTTGAAAAGCTGTCTCGTCAAATCCGAGGACTGCAATATTCTTTCAAAAAAATACAAGGTTCTTGTTTCGAGCTTGGACGATTTGAATATGAGACTATTTGAACTTTTTCATGAAGTCATTTTGTTTGACAATTTCAGACTCTAAAGCAGTATAAGTTGGCAAAGCTGACGCCAATTGAAGCAGGTTGTTGCAGGCCCCCATCCGAGTAGGTGTAACTTTCAAATTCCTTGTTCGTTTTCTTATGTTAATATCAGCAATAAACAAAAGAAGAAACTAAATTCATGTGCTTTTCGTAAGGCCGTAAGCTATGCATTTGAATTCTTGTGACTGATGCTATCTTGTGGGCATCCTGATATGAATGATAGGTGTGGTTATCCTGCTGTTAATGCATCATTTTATGACTTGAGTTTTCATCCTGTCAATTCAAACCATGACTGCAAACTATACAAGAATTCGAAGGCAGTCAAGTGTTACGATTGCGATTCATGCAAGTAAATATCTCTTGTGATCTTATTCTTTCATTCATTCTCCGTTTCATCATCATTTGATTGTTTGATCATTCAGGGCCGGAGTCGCACAGTACATGAAAACGGAATGGCGATTGGTTGCGATCTTCAATGTCGTTCTATTTGTTATCTTGGTAAGACACTTTCTGCTAGCACTTTCAGATGTTTTCAATTCCCCTTCTTTATCCTTAACTCTTAGTTCCATTTGCAGCTGATCATCTACTTAGTTGGATGCTGCGCGAGACGAAAAGCTGCAAGTAATCGGTCTAAAGGATAGCGTGACACGGGTTGTGCTCGGCTGACTGCTTAAACATCAAAACAAAGCGTAATCCTCTTGCAACATGTAAGTGACCCCTTATTGGAAGTAAAATTTGTCAGCAAAAGAATGTAGTTTGCCTTTCGTTGTCGCTGTCTTGGTCATGTCATATTTGCAGCCATATGTTTATATGTAAAAGGTTCGTTCTTTAACTAGTACAGTAACTAATATTCATTCTGGTATCGAACTGTATTTCGATCGTAAACCATTATTTTTCTTGCACATATTCAGTTCTCGACTCTGAAAATCGATACCAACAGCTCATTCTCGTTGTTGTATAATCTATTGCTTGATTGGATGATGTATGATCGATCTGTTCGTGTAAGATCCCACATCAGTTGGAGATGAAAACGAAGAATTTTTTATAAGAGTGTGAAAACATTTCCCTAACAAATGTTGACGGCGATACGTAATGGGCTAAAGCGAACAATATCTATTAGCAGTGGTTTTGGACTGATACAAATGGTATTAGAGTCAGATATTGAGCGGTGTGCTAGCGATTATGAGATCCCACATCGGTTGGAGAGGAGAACGAAAAATTCCTTATAAGGGGTGGAAACCATTCCCTAATAGATGCGTTTTAAAACTGTGAGGCTGACCGTTATATGTAACGGGTCAAAGTGAACAATACATGTTAACGGTAGGCTTGGGCTATCACACTTGCTAAGGAATAACATGGCTTAATTTCCCGTGCTTTGTAGGCAAACAAGCAGCAGAAGACATGGATCAATACTGCTAGTTAGAACTGAATCAGTGCATAGATCATAAGAAAAGTGATGAGTGGATAAAACGCAGCAAACTGATATAATCTTTACACATCAAAAGGAACACCTGCAAGTCATCTCCAACAAACTCAATACAAAACGAAGCAAAGACTAAAACCAGAGTGCAAATATGAGATAGGAGTCTATTCTTTCAACCCCAACCCATCTCAACCACTGAAGCATCTGAGTAGTAGAGTCTTCGGGGTGAACCCGGAAGCTCGATATTTTGCTGCAGTCTCCTCGACCTTCAGACACTGTTCTCTTCGCTCAGCTTCAATGGTTGCTTTCTTCTCTTCGCCTTGCTTGTGAATTCCAACGATTTTGTTCTTCATTAGCTCGCCATACTCAGCTTTCTTCTTCTCCATTTTCTCCTTTCGTTTCACAAAAGACCAAACACTTCGAAACTCGTATCGAAAACCCGAGTCTTAATCAGTGAGAAAGAAGTAAAGAAATGAAAATGTACCTCTAACTTCATCAGCTGTGCTTGTATTGAAGCTTTTCTGGTATTCTCCCAAGAATCAATAGCAGAGAGCCTTTTGTATGCCCTGTTCCAAAGATTTCAAATACAGAATCCAAAATTCAACAATGAACAAACTTCTCTATATTTTACCTGTTCTCTGCTTTGATCTTCTCACTCTCCTCCCATGCTTTGATCAATGCCAACTTCTTCTCCAATTCGACACGAGCCAACGCAACATCTAAGATCACAAAACCCCGTTCTATAACAATTTCTTTGTTTTGTTTTCTACTTTTAACGAACACTTTCGAACGTCTCGAAAGCAAGAATCTTGCAAATGTTGTTGAATTAGAGGCAACTAGAAAGAAAATGGAGAGTTTTACCTTTGTCCTTTGGAGGAACAAGTTTGTCGGAAGGAGGAGCTGAAACCGCTGTCATTTATTTTGTCTTTGTTAGACAAGAAATCAGCCACTAATACAACAAAAAATCACATGAACCGAATAAAGCACATAATTTGTAAGAACATGTTTTTTTTTTTTTTTTTTTTTTTTTTTTTTTTTTTTTTTTTTTTTTTTTTTTTTTTTTTTTTTTTTTTTTTTTTTTTTTTTTTTTTTTNTTTTTTTTTTTTTTTTTTTTTTTTTTTTTTTTTTTTTTTTTTTTTTTTTTTTTTTTTTTTTTTTTTTTTTTTTTTTAATGAAGAATGTGATTGTCACCATTATTACTTTTCTGTCATTTTGCAGATTTATTTCCAAAGAGGACCAACAAATTATTGGAAAACAAATAAATTTGACACTGTTTTCTTCCCAAATAAATGATTATTTGAGAACAACCAGAAAAAAAGACAATATATATATATTTTATTTCTTGTAATTTACATAAATATTCAGAAATTAGGGTATACAAAAATTTCTAGACAAGGCAATAAAGCTGTGTAGCAAAAAAAGCTGATCAGTCATGGCACTCTTTTCCCAGTACATTCAAAAACCACTTTTTACTATTTTTTGGTTCAATAATTCATTTTTTTTTAAATTAAATTGTAATTTGGAAACCATTTTATAAAAACTGAATTGTGAATAATGATTAAAGTAAATAAGGAATTATTATTATGTAAATGTAGTTAAAACTTTACCATATAATTTTCCATTTATTATTATTATTTTGAGGAAACGCCTATTAATAATTTTTATTTTACTAATTTAAGAGAAGGATGCATTTTCCGGGAAAGTAAGATTTTCCAGGAAGCCAAACACACACAAAAGAGAGGCAGAGATACAAAGAAGAAAGGTGCGAAGAAAATATAACCAAAAACTTTCCGGGAAAGAGTGATTTTCGTTTTCCCAGAAACCAAACAGAAAAAGAAAAAAGGAAGAGAAGAAAAATACTGTGAGGAATGAGGGAGTTGTTTTGAAGCGGCACTGACGGCTGCGAATCTGGTTCAGACTCGTCGGCGCCGCCCATAACGTACTCCTTCAGCTTAGCCACCCTGCCTTTTCTTCTCTGCAAAACCTTGGTGTTCTTCAACAAGTTGTTCAGAAACAGAGAGAAGTGAGAGAAGAGTTTGTTGGTTTGGTGGATTTGGAGTAAAAGAGTTCGGCCCTTTTTCAGTCACCACTTGGGCCTTCCCTAAATTACTACTACACCATTCTGTCATTCTGTCTTTTTCGTTACTCGTTACGTAAAAAAACATAATTTAGATATGAGCTACACCAATTATTTGACCAGATCTACATATAACATACCATTCATATGCATTCATCAGTTAATAGCCAGTATTGGGACTTAGTAATAAACATTATTATTATGTAACGTTGTAATATTTTGGTAGTTGAATCCCATTTATATTATTTTTCAAAATTATAATTACACCATCTTCTCTTATAGGCTAGACATAGAGCTTGTACTACATTATTTTTTGCATAAAAACTTATTTAATTCAGAAATTAATACTTGACATGATTTTTCACCTATATTTCAAAAAGAATTATTTACTTGAGGATCAAAAACTATTTATTTGGTTAATAACATATTGATATAAAATTAATTAATTTACTATAATTTATCAGTTATACGTTACTCAGAAGCATTTATTCATGGTTAATTCGAGGAATCTTCTGATGCATTGTGCCCACGGAACTATCAGTACACCTTCTCATCGAACGCCTACATCGTTTGATCTTATTAAAATTAGAAAGCACAGATACTGACAAGTGGCACAATAGAGAAATTTCAAATTATTTAAAATTTATCACGATAATCGGAGTTTTTATTCCAAGTTTCCCACACGTTTAGCTTTTGCGTAAATGACCGATTTGTCCAACTCCTACCTACTCTTTTTTTTCTTTTTCTTTTTTTGAATTAATAAATATTTTCTACTTAATTTTTTTTTTTTTTTAAATGATTCTTGGTTGTTAGGATTAATTATATACAAAAACATTGATACAGATAAATTCCAATATCCTTCTTTCTAAAAAAAGAATTTTTTGTAACCTTACAACCAAAAAAAAAAAAATTATTAAATTATTCCAAATCTTTTGATTAAACCGAATATAGATTCTTTTAGAAAAGGAATGGCAATATCTAAATTAGTAACAAAGATGGAATTTTTTTAGATTGATTGTAGACAAGAAAGATATGAAATTGATATTACAAATAATGTTTTTCTATTTAAAAATAAAAGGTTGTGTAAAGCTAATTATTATAGGTAAAATTTGATGACCGAGAACAAAGTTAATTAAAAAAAATAAAACTAAAATATTTGGTTTGATACAAAAAGATTGAGTCATGAGGCAAAGAAAACTAAAATGATTTGAGCCAAAATTCAAGTCCAACGTCAAGGTTAACCCAAGTGTCGTGCATGCCCCTAACTTGCCAATTAAGTTTAATTAGCCTTTATTTGATAATTTACTTCGGGAAACATTAAATTTAAAATCCAAAATATAAATATGCATTATACTTTGTTTTTGGTTAATTAAGAGTTTTTTAAGACACTAACTCCAAATTTAGAGTAAAATTATAATTTGTATAGAAAAAAGAAAAAGAAAAAAGAGAGAGTAGTGGGAAAGCGGTATGAAATTTGTTGGTAAATCCAGCTGCATGAATCTCTGCAGTTCGCTTGTTTAACCCAAAACATGGGACCATTGGCCCACGGTATCATATCATCCCCCCAAACTAATTACTCATATAAATACTTCCTTAATCACATTTAATTACATCCTCTGTTTCTTCTTCTTCTTCTTCTGCTTCTAAATCTTCTCCAATTTTCTGGATTCGTTATGGATGTTTTTATTCCCGAAGATTACGTCAATCGCCGTCGCATCGAGAAACAAGCCGCCGCCAAGGAGAGGCGGCCGGAGCCCATCAAAGGACGCGCCCTCCGGACAACTTCCGAGAAGGAGAAGTCTGTCGACGCCGGAAAAACGGGATTCCGGTTGGGTCACACCGGCGCAGACACTGTGGTTTACACTTGCTTCTCTGCCTGAGATTCAATTTCAAATTTTCCTTAAAAATAGGGTTTAGTTTAAGATTAATTAACTGTATACTTTTATATATATATATATATATATTATAAGGTAATTAATTTATTGGTATCTGTCTAAATTTATATTTAAAATATATATTACTTGGGAGTTGCAATAATTTTCATACTGAGTTCTGATTTTAGATTTCAAAATTTTAAAATCAATATATATATATATATATATATATATATATATATATATATATTTTACTACCAAATAGTTGGGCTTTGGGCCCATTAGATAAATTTCTGACCCAATTCCTATTAATTGGGCTTCTCGGAAATTACGCCTACTCATTTTTAGATTTGATGCATATTTCTGACCATTATGTCCCTTATTATTTTCTTTCTTAACTTGCCTATTATAATAAGTTTATGTTTTCATTTTAATTTGAAAAATTATACCCTTTAATGATTTGGATATCTTTATTAGGATATGGAACGGATATAAGACATAACCTTAGTAGGATCATATTATTTACATGCAAGAAGTGATATCACATGCAAGCTCAAATCACAACTTTAAGCAAGGAAGGATCTCGCATGCAATCACATAAACATGCAGGGAGTAACCTTATATATGGACCCATATAATTATGACGCGGTATTACAAGATAAGGATTGTTCAAGCTAAGAATAAAATTGTTAGGTAAAATTAAAAGAGTAAATAAATGAATGATTGCTCGAGAGAAAATAGCTAAGAACATGATACCATTGAGACACATACAAAGGTGTAGATTTATCATAATTCAAAGAAAAAAGAAACTTTGAGAAAGCAAAAACAAATAAAAAAGCAAATTCTTGGGGTCCGACCACCTTCACGTGATCACCTTCTCATGTCTCTCAATTTCTAAAAAATAATATATAAATATTATTTTCCAATCTTAATTGATTTATGGGTTGAAGAAGCATTTTAGCACTTTATGAGATTTTGGATGATGGATTTGTCACATGGTGAGGAAATATAGGATTAAAAGCACACAATCTTACCAAACACTTCAACAATGCCCCACTTACCCATCTCAACCACAAACAAAAATGGTTTCGGATTAAGTTGTTAAGCTATATTTATAAGTTATATTGCATTACTAACCTCCGTTACAAAATATACTTTTAACTTTTTTATAATAGAGTAGTATTAGGTTAGAAACTTTATTGTCAAGTTGGTTATATTAACCCGACCAAAAAACATCTAACTCATACACCAACTCAATTTTCAATTTTCAAAAAAATCAATCCAAACTAAAATTAGACCAAAAAAACATGCAACCCTTGAACGGTGAGTACGAGACAAAAGCTTCAAAAAAAAATTTAGGATAATTGGGGTGGGAGATAAAATGCACAAAAATATAAATTAAAAAAAAAAAAAATCCCTTTTGTGATCTTTTTGTTTGGAGAAGCTATACCATAATCATGGACAATTAGTAACACATTCAACTGAAAAATCTCATATTACACAAAAAGAGATAAAGTGGACATTCATTATTTCAATGACAAATCATATTCATGTGACAAAATAAAGTCAAAAGTTTATACTTTTTCTAATAAAAATAAAAATAAATGTAATTTTTGCTGGTTATAGAAATCGAAGATTAAGTTAAATTAACTAAGAAATTTATGGTGACACCCGCATAAATAAAGAGTCCAATAATAAACCGACCACATTTTAATGAGAGTAATCCTTTCGATTGGATGATTGAGAAAGATATTAAGATGGTAATTAGACACTCGGGAATTTTAAATTTTAAAGGAAGAAAAAAATTTAATTAATTTATATAAAATATTAGGTTTTTAGTGAGTGGAGGGATAATTTTATAATGGAGAATTATTGAAAGAGGCCCACTGAAAAGAAAATGGAGGAAGGCCATGATTTCATGTTCCATAGGCATCAAAAACAGCCTTTTTCTGAGTTACCCTCTTCTTTACACTTCCTTCAACCTTCAACGTGGAAAAACAATTACCATGACATTATCACATGCAATAGTCTTACCAATATTTGTTAGAATTTAATTAACATGACATTTTCACATCCAATAATTTCAATAACATTTATTAATCATCCAATCCAAAATTTCTAAATAAATATCTTAATTAGTTAAATTAATATTAAACGGGTTGAAACAAAACCTAACTTAATCAACCATAAATAATTCTTCTAAAAATTGGACGAATAAATAATTTTATTTTATAATTGAGACAATATTGTAAAATTTTACATTTTTTATAATTATATTAGTAGTAAATGAGAGAAAGGAAAGACATCAATTTTCCTATAGCGTGACAAAGGGGCATGTGCTTGCATTCGTATATGGTACAATTATATAGCCATAGGCTCCACTTGCTTTGCTTTTAATAATTGACATTGCTAGGTCCCTTTTCCATTAATTATTCCATTACCAAATTTGGGTCTTGCCTCCCCACGAGTAACCTTTCGCTTATTTTGGCTTTATATTTCAAGCTTAAAAAAAAAAATTAATTATCAACTTATTTTTATTTAAAATTCAAATGTTTTTATTTATTTATTTATTTATAAATAAAGATAAAACTCATAAGTAATGAAAAACTAGTAAATTATATTTATATTTGATTTTTATTTAGGTATGATTCATTAGCGAAAAAATAGTAAATTATAATTAAAATAAAACATGATTTTGATTACGACGTAAATTACAAAATGAGAATAAAATCCGTGAAGAGCGGATGACGTGGAGCTCTTACCGACAGGGCAAGGGTCACGTGGATTTCTCCGATTGACAATTCTGACCTTCTTAGTTCACGCTCCTCTCATGACTCTCTTTAAAGTCAAATGGCTGCTTTCTTTCTCTGTCCTCCACCTATTATTTTATTTTATTTTTTATTTTTTATTTTTTATACAACACTCCACTAATTTTATATTTATACGAGGATGTATCAAAAATTTAGTCTACCAATATAGGAGATCAATTATTAAATTAAATCTTCCAAACTAACAAAATTTTAAAATTATATTGGCCAATTTTATAATTTGAGCATAATAAATACTAGTACACGTCAACGTTAGTGAGTTGGCATAAGACTGCCAACGAAGCATGGATTACTCTTCCCCGTGAAACTAAAATTATTATTGCTAAATCGTGTGCCTGTGATTTTTCATTTTCTGTATTTTGTCTTGAGTTGTAAATATGTGAAGTTGTGGGGCAAAAGCGGAAATGACAAGGGCTTCAAATCAATTTTGTCATTTTAAAAATATAAAAAAATATTTAAAACAATTTCATTTAACGACCGTTGGAAATCGCTCCCTTACGTTACGTCCCTTCTGTCGTCGTCTAGTAAGCCAGCCTTTTTTTTTTTCTTTTAAAAGACACCCAACAACAAACAAAATTCAGTATGACCAGAATGCCCCATCTCTTTCTTTCCTATTTATATCTAATATAAAAGTTACCCAGAATATCATTTTTTTATTTATTTATTTCCATAACTTTAATATTTCTCATGCCCTTTCAGATATTTATTGTTAGTTTTAAGCTTTTTAATTTTTTTACAGAAATATAGTAATTTAGTTTTGACAGTCAATTTTTTATTAATCATTTAACAATAATAACTCAAAATCATTTGAAAAGGCTAACACCGTCACTGTTGCCAAATTTGGCCTATATATTTTTAATTTTAATTAAAAAAAAAGAATACTTGTACCTATAATATAAATATTTTCATATTTGTATAAAGTAAGTATGTTGGGTCATAGACTATTGTAAGGTATTAAAGAAAAACAAAAATGAAATATTCTTATTTTGGGAATATATTAACGTATATTATTTGTTTGTTTTCATAAGGTCAAGAGACAGATGAAAAAGTTGAAATTAAAGGAAGAAATATAGGGTTGCGCATGGGACAAGGAAATGAAAGTTGGCTCTCCTAGTCATATCAATCCAAAAGAATCCTATGATATTTTATTATTTTATTTTGTCGCTTTCATTTTATTTGTTTCTGTAAAATAAATTTAGACAGATAAATTTATTAGGGATGGGGATAAAGGCTCCAATAAATGGTACTGGAATTCTTTTTAAAATATTATATAAATTTAAATATATAATATTTTTAAAAAAACATAGATATTGTGACTTTTTGCGAGTATTTTATTAACTTATAATTTTGGATGGATTGGTGACAGAAGAAGCATTTACTTTCTTTTTTTTTTTAAATAAAATTGTTGGCCAATAAAAAAAATTATAAATTGTATATTTAATAATAAAAGAGAACACCTCACCCTTCAATATTTTCCTAGCTGGATGACACGTGGCATAAAAGTAAAATGTCACAGAAAAGTTTGAAATGCTCAGGGGCAGAGCTGTCAGACCAATTATTTTTGCTATTTTACGCATCTCTCTGTGTTTTTGTTCAATTCCAAGAGAAAACAAACTTAAAATAAATAAATATAAATTTAAAAAGAATATATTTTTTTGCACTCTAATCTTTCTATCCATTTTTTTCCCCCGAAAGAGGACAGTAAGAGAATCCCTCAGATCTCCCAAATTCCTCCGTGTCATGGTCATCTTCCATCTTTGTTGAGTTGCAGGTTCATTCTTAAGCTTTTCTAATGTGAAGTTTCATTATAATTTATCTCCTTCTCCGATTCCCTCTCCCTTGCATTTTTAGCTACTCTGTTAATCGCTTTGTTGTGTTGCTCTTCAACGGCTCACTCTGCTGCAGAAATGAGGTTCCGGTCGCAGCTGGAACATCTGCTCTGAACTGGTCCCCGGCGCAACCTGTGCCAGAGATAGGTGGAGATGTTCAAGTCAGGGAGATGGAGGAGTGAGAAGAATAAGGTGAAGGCGGAGTTTAAGTTGCAGTTTCATGTCACTAAGGTATGTTTGAGATTATTGATTTTTATTTTGTTTTTCTTTTTTTTTATGATTTCGCTTTTGGCCTGGACATTGACCTTGATTTTGGAAGTTTCTTTTCCGGTGTTCAATTACATATAGCTGGTTTTAGATTGAGTTTGTGTTATGGAGTTTGGAGCATTACTTGAAGTTAGCTGTAAAGATTGCTGGAAATGAGAGCAGTGTCTGAGTCGTTGATGTCCTCCACTTGGAGCTGATAAATTAGAGTATTAATGGATTTGAGACTTTTCTGTCGATTTGAACGGACGGGATAGAAATGGATTAATACATGCGTGCCCGTGAACCTTTCTATTTGTTGTTTTCTTCACTGCAAACAGAGCAAGATTGTTTGGCTGGACTGGATTATGAAGATTGTAAATGTAATTGATTTCAGGTGTCACACTCAGTGGTGGATGCATTGACGTTATCCATCGTTCCTGGAGATGTGGGAAAGGCAACAGCAAGACTGGATAAAGGCACAGTTTGTGATGGATATTGCAAATGGGAAAAACCAGTTTATGAAACAGTCAAGTTCGTGCGGGACACAAAATCTGGGAAGATCAATGAGAAAATCTATTATTTCCTCGTCTCAACGGTATGTATGGAAGGTCTACCTTCTATTTATTTTGTTGTCAATTATAATGTACACTACATTTGCAGTTTAATTGGGGTATTCATGTAGGGACGGGCAAAATCTAAGGTGTTTGGGGAGGTTTCTATCAACTTAGCTGATTATGCAGATGCCACAAAACCTTCTTCCATTTCGCTTCCCCTAAAGAACTCAACTTCTGATGCAGTTTTACACGTGAGTATTTTCAACTTTTAATTTGAATTTCTGTGTGAATCTTTCATTTTTAACAAGGAGTTTATTCTTTTTGAACATTAGGAGTCTGTTGAGCTCTGAAGTTTCATCATCCAGTGTTAATTAAACTTTTGCTTCGTCATTTCATAGGTTTTGATACAGAGGTTGCAGTCTAAAATTGAGCCAAGGTGTGAATCTATGGTTTCGAGTATTATTCCTTTAGTGGTTGCAAAGATTCAAGAGGTTATTTTGCTAATGTTTGACTGATCTTTTACAGAGAGGTGGAGGATTTTGATGATGCCAGCGTTAGATCCCAGGAAACGAACTTGAAATCATTCTTGAGCAATAGTGAAATAGATGAATGCACTAAAAACAATTGTACTGAAGTAAGGATCCATTTCCAACTAGCATACTAAGCACCTTCTCTCTTTTACTGTTTTTCAGAGATTTCATGGCCAGTTTTCTAGACTAGCTTTTAGCTTGTAGACTAATCAATTAAAGTTTTTCCACAGCTATTGTCGCTATAATTCTTTCCTATTCTTTGTGTTAATAGGATGAGCAGATTTGCAAGAACCGTCATGATTTCGAACTGAACGGTGACTGTAGAGCATCAAGTGGATCTGATATTACATTGTCAAGCTCTGAGAGCAGCTCTGGATTTGATACTCCACGAGAACATAGAGCGAGAAAGAACAACCACCTTCAGCCTGTTAGTTTATCTTCACTTCCGCAGAAATCAGTGACATTCCTTTCAACGACCACTGATAAAGAGAATCAGAGATCACAATCAATGTGGTCCCTTGGTTCCGATCATGGAGTGAGCGTAGATGAACCATCAGATGATATGCCTCCCAGAGAAAGGTCTGGATTAGTTACGAGGTCTGAAAGAGATGCAGATATTGAGATTGAAAAGCTCAAGGCTGAGCTTGTTGGTTCTTCCAGACAGGCAGAAGTTTCAGAATTGGAACTACAGACGCTTCGAAAACAAATTGTCAAAGAAAGTAAAAGGGGTCAGGATCTGTCCAAAGAAATTGTCATTTTGAAAGAGGAAAGAGATTCACTCAGGGTGGAGTGCGAGAGACTCAAAGCGAAATCCAAAACCAACGTAGAATTGGAGGATAAGAAAACTGCGGCTCTTCTGGAAGAAATGAAGGAAGAACTAAACCAGGAGAAGGAATTAAATGTCAATCTTCGACTACAACTCCAGAAGACCCAGGAATCTAATGATGAATTGATTCTTGCAATGCGAAACCTAGAGGAAATGTTAAAGCAGAAAAAAGGTGAAAAGGTCCATCTCTATGACAGATCAAGATTTTCTGAGAATGCTGAAGAGTTTTATAATTCTATCTCGAAGTGTGAATCTGAGGATGATGAGGAGCAGAAGGCATTAGAAAAGCTTGTTAAGCAGCATAGTAATGCAAATGAAACATATCTTCTGGAACAAAAGGTTATTGACCTATATAGTGAAGTAGAATTCTACAAGAGAGAAAAGGATGAATTAGAAATGCATATGGAACAACTAGCACTTGACTATGAAATACTGAAACAGGAAAATCATGGCATGTCATATAAACTGGAGCAATGTGAACTGGAAGAGAAACTCGACATGAATGAAGAATGCACGCCCTCCGCTACCATAGTAGAGCTGGAAACGCACATAGACCACTTGGAGAGGGAGCTTAAGCAGCGGTCCCAAGACTTCTCTAGTTCTTTGAGCACCATAAAAGAACTTGAAGCCCATATCCAGTCCTTGGAGGAAGAACTGGAGCAGCAAGCTGAAAAGTTTGTGGCTGATCTAGAAGGAATGACACGTGCCAAAATTGAGCAGGAGCAAAGAGCCATCCTAGCAGAGGAGGACTTGAGAAAGACAAGGAGGAGAAATGCTGATACAGCTGAGAGGCTCCAAGAGGAACTCAAGAGGCTTTCAATGCAGATAGCCTCGATATTTGATGCAAACGAGAAGGTAGCTGCTAAAGCAGTGGCAGAATCTATCGAGCTGCAACTGCAGAACATTCAGTTAGATGAAAAACTTGCGTCTACTAGTAAAGAGTTTCAATCCGTTAAGAACGAGTATGAAGTAAAGCTCTGTGAACTCTCAAACGTGGTAGAGTTGCAAACAAGTCAGATTGAACAGATGTTGTTAGAACTTCATACAAAGTCCAAGCTCCTTGACAAACAGGACACTCAAAAAGAGGTTTGCGAATCTCTCTGTAGGGAGATTTTCTCGCTCAAGTTTGAAATTGAAAGGCTCACAACAGAGAATAGGTCACTCAAGGAAAGCGAGAGCTGGATCCAGAACAAAAACATGGAAAGAAATGAGCTGGTATTAACCATTGCTTTGCTTATAAAAGTAGGCGAGAAGTTTCAAAACGAGTTAAATAGAATAAGGCATCGGAAGGATGAATATGAGGTATCAATGGGATGTCTACAAACAGAATTGGAGGTGCTCAGAGATCACTTCAATGACTTAAAACATTCTTTGGTCGAAGGGGAGATAGAGAAAGATAAACTTAGGACATCAGGTCTCTCAATTAAATGATGACCTAAAGAAGGTGAAAGAGTTCAACGGTGTCGACATGCTCTGGTACAGCGAGGAACACAAATCAGCCTGTGATGGAAATGGAGCTTTTACAGAAAATAAGTCTACTCCAGAAAGTAGCCCAAAGGAAGTCGCAGCTCTTATGGAGAAAATTGAGTTGCTTGAGGTATCCTCGAGACCCCCTCTTACATTAAAATCAAAAGACGCAGTGTCAAATGAAGATTTTCGCATGAATGATGCATGATCGCTTATGTTTCCAAGCCAAGCATCAACATTTTGTTTTGGAAGTTTCTGTAAATGGTCGATTTAATTTCAATTATGTTACTCAATTCGTGGATCCTATTTCCCGTTCCAGAGACAGGTGAACTTGAAAGAAGACGCCATAGAAACTCTAGCAAGTAGAATTTCAGAGAAGGCGATGGATTTTCAGCACACAATTGAAGAATTGGAGTGCAAATTGGAAGACGCTGTTCCTACTTGCACATATCAAGAGGTAGGAAATATGCATTATTTTAAGAAATGCAGATTCTAACCTCAATTGGTGTTTCAAAAGTAACGTTTTCTTTTTCATTTACATTTAAAACACACACACTTTACTGATTACAGAGGTAATTGTGGATAATATTGACATTGATTTCACCATTTACTTTTTTGGTGTCTGGATTTCTCGTGTTCGGCAGTCTTTCTCATGCTTATGCTTGTTTCCGTAGAAATATCTGGATCTCAAGGTTACTCATAATTTTCTTTGAAGTTGCATATATTTGTATGTCGTAATAACATCTCACGATTGATTTGGAAGCAGGTAAATAGGTGTCAAAGCAACATGAAAAAGACCAAGGATACAGTAGTGAACCAAGGCCAAAACACAAACTCTTCTTCATCCGTAGAATATGGGAACCTCATATCAGTTGGGAGGTATGTTAAAAAACAGATAATAATCTCTCTTCAATTTTTTTTTTCTTCTCATTCTCTGAATCTGGTTGTTCAATTAAACGAAAGAAACAATCAATTCCTGATTCTCTTCCTTGTTCTATTCTCCGCAGGAATGATAAAATTTCAGCAGAGACAGAATTGAAAGCCTGCAAACTTGACAACAGCCATACCAATTATGACCATTTTTCTACAGAATTAGAATTATTAAGGGAAAGAAACAAATTAATGGAAATTGAACTAAAGGAAATGCAAGAGAGATATTCAGAGATAAGTCTCAAGTTTGCAGAGGTAGAAGGTGAAAGACAACAGCTTGTAATGACTCTTCGTAGTCTTAAAAATTACAAGAAGATCTAGTAATTATTTCGTAGTACAGAAAAAAAGTAGCGTGATACCACACGAGACATTATGTTAGAGTAAATAAATAATTTCTTTGTAAATTATATAGCCCCCTCCTCCACCAAAAAAGATGAGAAAAAAAAAAAAAAGAAGGCAAAAGCAAACGGGAATCCAGAAATGTCCTCATCTGGACATTATCTGTCCGTGTGAGTCAAATATTTTTGGTCTGTTGAGCTTTTCTTTATTTATTTTTAAATTCTGTAATTATTTTCCCGAGCTTGTCATGAAATACACGAGTTTTTTTTTTTTTCCTTTTATTATTCCATGGTCAACAATTTGGGATGGGAAAGGGGAGAAAAGGAACTTTGTGAAAATAGAACTAGATCTCCTATGGTTAAACCTTTTTATTTTGCAGGGAAGTTCCAGTAATTAAGTCTGTTGCAGGCAGTGGCATTTGACAAACAATTCATCCCACCAAGCGTCATAACTGAAGCAACTTGAGGTGGTCCAGAAACCATCAAACATACTTTGTCTGGTATAAGAAATTCACTGACATAACATCCAGTGTAGAAGTAAGCATGTAAGAATGCGCTTTACAGGTATACCAACAGAACTCCATTCTATACTTCTCTATGGCTGCTCTAGTTCTCTTGAAATCTTTGAAGGGCAAACGGACAAATTGGTCAAGAAGCTGGATACTTTGGATCCAATTTGCAAGCTTGACTATGGGAAGCAAACACACGTCAGTCTTTCAGGCATTGTTCCAGGTTTGTCTCCTTTTCTCTCTGTTGAAACAAATGAATCATATTCTACGTTGAATCAACAGGTACATAGTGACAAGAGCCATGATGAGGGAATGATCTAAATTAGTCTGTAATAGGACCAAACTCATAACATCTTCTCCCAATTGAACTCCTAAAGATGATTGCTTTCTCTTTGCCTGCACAAACCCAAATGCTACTTACTTCATTTCATAACAAGTTAGCGTGACTAAAGTCATGCATCAATTACAAGTGGGAAAAACCAGAATTCGATTAAATCTTGTGGTTTAAGCCTCAAATGGACCATATGATACCGATGCAGTGTATGGAAGGGACTACCATGAATTGACCTAATGGTCCATAAAGACCATATAAACAATAAATGGTTTAAAAAGATGGGTTCAAGGTTACCTACAGGTAAACCCTAAAACTATGAAATTTTGTCAATTTAGTTTGAAACAAAAAGCCTTACCTCTGCAACAAGTCCTCCCCGGCTGTCTAATATTCTGAATGCTATTTTGCCCCAAAATCCCTCAAACCTATAGCACAAACTTGCCTGAGATTCATCTCCGCATAACTTTACATCACAGCTTAACTTATTACTGAAAACTCTGAGAATCTTTTTCGCTCTAAAGAATTGTTTTCTTTCCTCTGTATTTACGTCCTCCTCCTTAAATCCTTCCCAATCACATAAAAACCAAATACTCTGCCAAAGGAAACCAAAAAGAATCAATGAGGAAAAACAATGCTTGAAATGTACACAGTAATATTCAGTCCTTGTTCATGGAAACCCACCTTTCGACGCACCGTAAAGAGAAGTTTCCCTCTGAGATCCATCAAAAAGACTTCCCTGCTTCTCTTCTCATCATAATTGTCTATGCGATAAGCAACCTGACCATTTTCATTGAAAACAGTAAGGCCATTTCCTTGCATGATCAGGGACTTCATCCATACAGTGAAAGTCTCTGCCTTTAAATCGGCTGTCATGCAAGGAAAACAGGCTGCTTCACCATCAAAGACAGAAACTGCAGAAAATGAAACCTTTAGCCATTTGGGAGAGAAGATTCTGTCTATGATCCTTCAGCAATATCTAATTTTTTTCCTTTAATGGGATTCAACGTGTTAATCATGCATGAGGACATATAGTTTTGTTTTTTTTTTCTTAAATTTTATGATATGATTTCGATGTAGGCCGGAAGATTTGATTTTCGAACTAGTTGAGGTTCTCGACTTTCTTTTCTTAATTAATATCCGGATTACATCCTCCAATTATATTATTATTACTATTATATGTTATAATATTTGTGAAGAATATCCTCTTATTTTATTTTTCTTTCAGAATAAAGTAATGAATTTTGGCCATGCTGTCTATTTCAGTTTAGAAATTAGAATCAATAATTAGGATAGGAAGCATCATTACTGGTTGAACTTTATTCATTTATTTGTTAAAATGCATTGGTTTGACTTTCAAATTACCATAGAACTCCTAAATATCTTTGGTATATAGTAGGACTCCTAAATATCTTGAGTTTGGTATTTTAAATCACATGGAAAAGCTGTAATTGATCATAACTTGTTTGTCTTTTGGTTTGTTGCCATGATTATAATTTGGTGGGTATTGAATATATCCATTACATTATTATTGGAAATGCAAAACTTAATTGACAACCACAACAAAAGGTTAGAAATTATTCAAGATTATTGCATCTATTTTTATATTGTGATTTATTTTATTCAAATCTAATAATAATAATAAATTGGATATAAACTCCTTTACATTCCATTCGGAATTCTTATAATATACAAAACATAATTCTCAAAATTCCAATATTTCAAAAGAATCAAAACGCCCCTTCGTTCTATATTTCGGCCTCCAATTCTTGAAGCCACACCCACAAGTATTTTCAATTTATAAAATTCAAAACTTTACCAAATAAAATATTTAGTACAAATTCTACCAAAGTTGCTCGAGGCTTTGGCCAATATCAAAGTTTATAGTTTTCACATTGATAAAATGATTGACCTCCAAAACCCAAAACTCAGACCTCATTTGTTCGTCACATCTTAGTTACCCAAAAGAGCCATCAAATTAGAGCGTGACTAAAAAACAATAAAAATCAATTCCTCATAATCAAGTCAAAAAGGCAACCTACATTGTTTGGACTTAGAGAAGAAAAAGGTTAACATACATGCATGTTTTAAAGCTTTTGCTTACCTTTTATGAGGAAAGAAGAGTTCTCTTTTTTCATCTTTCTCGTTCTCAAGTCTTCTAAAAATAACTCGATACCTCTTGTTTTGCTTTAGTCATATCGTTGCTTTTAATTAAATTGATTATCTTATCCCAACAAAACAAATCAAGACTATTAATTTTGGAGAATTAAATTTTACCTATTAAAATGGCTCGAGGAATTATTGAGTTGGATAACCCTAAACCATCAAACTAATAATCAAAGTTATTAGGGATTTGGAATGTGTGTTGGCAATTGATAGTCATGATTGTCACGTTGAAGTTATGTTTTTTTATATGTATAATATAATGAAATATTGATAGGGCTTACGATTTTTATTGATTTTTTTTTTCAATTTAAATTATTATAAAAATTAATTTTAAGGATGGTCACTTCTCATGTTATGATGTTTAAGTTTAATATAACATGAAGCTTCCACCTTTTTTTATTTATTTATTAAATAGTGCTTTTAAACTATGATATTTAAAGATATAAAATTATTAGTA
This sequence comes from Cucurbita maxima, assembly GCF_002738345.1. NCBI lineage: Eukaryota > Viridiplantae > Streptophyta > Magnoliopsida > Cucurbitales > Cucurbitaceae > Cucurbita > Cucurbita maxima. The sequence goes on along the minus strand of NW_019272032.1, from coordinate 3,260,082 downwards.
GAACAAAATATTCACGGTTTATAAATTTCGTATTAAAAATTATAATTTTATTTGAAGTTCGATAAAAAATATGTTTTTTTAATATATCTCTCCTATTTTGAATTTAGAACCTTAAATTTGTCTACAAAGGCTGACATTAATTGCTTTATTAACATATATATATATATATATATATATATATATATATGCTCATGTAAAATGTTAAAACTATATAATAATAAAGGCAGACATTTTGGACTGAGAAAATTTATGAATTATATATATATGTTTTGTATAATATCATTTCCCGAGGTTAAGAATATATTAAAATTTTAAAATTATCTTAATATGTTGTGTTAATTGATTTTTCTTTCAAAACAATTAATTATTATTATTATTTTATTTATTTTAGAAAGTCGTAATTCACCTATAGATAAACGTGTTAGTAATATATTGAGGTTTTCAATGTCTAATGAAATTAAACAATAGCTAAATAGTTAATCTTAATATATTTCAATTAAGTTAAAATATAATCTTTTCCACACAAAAATATATATATTAAGATTTCACTCCCATGTAAATTTATTTATAAACATTTGATTTTTATTTCAATGTCTAGTAACTGCTTTCTTCAGTTTATTTTATTATTTACTTATAATATAAAATAAAAAATTGTAACTAAATGAGATTTAAATTACCACAAACTAATTTAATTATTACCACGAAAATGAGTTTATATCATTTCACCAATTAATTAAAACAAAAATTGTTGGCTTATAATTACCATTTGGATAACATTCTTTCTATTTTTAATTTTTTTTTAGTTAAGGATAACTTTCCTTTTAATAAATTAAAATTTTAACAAAAATGAGAATTTATTTCTTCTAATTTCAAAAATTAAATTAAATTGTTATAGTTTGATAAAATCTGTCCTAAATAATTACAAAGATTATTTAAGAGTATGAACTATTTATGAAGGAGTTATAAAACTACCAGAGGTATTTGAATAAAAAATAAAAAAATGTAAATAAGTCACAAATTTACCTAAAAGTCTTGTGGATTTTTAATATATATATAGTATAATAAAAATAGAGAGATAAGAAGAATTAATGAATGAAATTATTAATTGTATTCCTTTGTAATCTCTACATTAATCATTCACATAGAAACTAAAAACCTATATTAGAAACCAAAATCTTTAAGTTGTATACGCATCGGGAAATCCTCTAAAGAGCCAGAGGAAAATAATATAAAATTAAATAAAATAAAAACCAAATTTTGTATATAATTTTACATTTGGCGACGGATTAAGCCATAAACCGAAACCAATGCCATAACCAGAGATCTTTCAATCTGAGAATTTGCATTTAAACTCAACACATCATCTCCCAATAGAATTCCATTCGAAGAAACTTTTCTTTTCGCCTGAAAAACACACCAAAAACAATTTCAAACTGTTAGAATCTGTTTGGCACGACGGAAAATCAGCCGAGAAAACCAAAGGAAATGAGATTCGATTCGATTCGATTCATTTTCCACACACTCCACTACTAACCTCTGCAACTACTTCTCCATTGATGTTCATTATTCTGAAAGCCAATTTTCCATCCATTTTCACCAACGAAAACCTCTCAAATCCTACAGTAATTTCACAGACCGATTGATTCCTCGATCCTGATCTGTACAATTTCTTCACTCGAAAGCTAGGGCTTGTACTTCTCTCCGAATCGATCCATCGATATCCCTCCCATCCTCCGAGAATCGAAAATTTCTGCACAAATTAATCCAGAACTACAATTAATCGAACGGTACTCAAGGATTTAGCATCGAAATCAGAACGAAATAAATCAGAGAAACCGCCATTTTTTGGCTCACCATTTTTCTGATGGTGAAGAGGACGTTGCCTCTGAGATCCATGAGAAAAACTTCGCGACGGCATTTTCTGTTGTAGTTATCGACTCTGTAGACGATGTCGCCATTGGAATCGTAGACGGTGCAGCCATTTGTGTGGTAAATAAGAGATTTCATCCAAATCGTGAAGGTTTCTGTTTCGTAACAAAGCGATGAAGACGACGACGACGACGGCGACTGCGCTGTTTGAGGGTACACTTTTGCCATAGAAATGGAAGAGAAAAAGAGCTTGAAAGTTCGATGAAGAAGGCAGAATAAGAAAGAGGGAATTTATAGGGCGGATTTTTTTTTTTTTAATTTTTAGAAATTGTATTTATTTTGCATTTTTTTTTATAATGATGTATTTTTTTAAAAATTTAAAAAAAAGAGAGAGAACAAAATGATGTATAACAAACGAGAAAGGTATGGAATGACAGACAGAATAAAATAATAATAAAATAATAAAATAATAATTAATATTTATTAGTGGGGATTAGAATGTTGTCTTAATATAAGGAAAATGTTGTCTTTTTATCTATCAAAGAGGTGCCCACTTAAACCTTTCTATTTTTAATTTTAATTTTATTCTTAAAAAAACTATCATTTTTAAAATATATATGGACTAATGAAAAATATTTTTATCCTAAATTATTTATTCGATAAATATTTGAATCTGTGACATTTTAATCTATTCATTAGCGTAAATAGAAATTTGAAGTATATAAAAAATATTAAATATATTTTTTTTATTTTTTTCCTCCATTGGGCTCGGTTCTCAATACTATTATTTTAAATGAGAAGGTTAAGCTTTTTTAATTTTTTAATTAATATTATACTATATTTCTGTTTATGGGTTTTTCATCATTCCCATTTTTATTATATTTTATTTTTAAATTAAAGGTTTCAATTTTGTCAGCTTCCAAGTCTCTTCTTTCATTATAAAATAAATAAATAAATAATAATAAATTGTTTGGCCACTTCATGGTCGTGTTAGCTGATATTCATGTGGATATTAATCTTTCGTTACATTAAAACTATACTTATTTATAACAGGAACCAACTTAATCAGTCCATTATTAATTATGACCTAAAAAACTGAAGGAAAAAAAAAAAAAAAAAAAAGCTAAATTATATAACTCCAATTTTTATCTTATATTTTAAAATTACTATGGGCTCTCAAACCTAGTAATACAAATTTTATTAGAATATTAAATAAAAAGTCTAACGTGTTTAAATATTATTCTTTTAAATTTAATCCGATGAAGTGTCTCAATCGACATGGTATCATTTTAGATTATTGTCATGTTGATTTTTATTTAAGATAAAATTCTATTGGGGCTTTAGATTTAGTCATTAGATTTAATTTTCAATGATAATTAATCTTATAATACAAATTTAGTATATATGATAAATTATATAAATTAATAAATTAAATATTTATAATAAAATTAAAGATGACAAATCAAAGTTGATGTAAACATTAGCCCTAGCAAATTCAATCTTAAATGGCAGGAAAATTCAAATTGGTAATTTTAAGTAATTACTCATAATAATTAGAAAAGTCAAATTGTAAACTAAAAAATATTAGATGTGAGATCTTATATTTGGTATTCTTTGTAAATGTGTGAAAATCTCTCTTTAGCAAACGCGTTTTAAAAACTTCGAAAGACATAATTTGTTTGCGGTGAGTTTGGGTTGTTAAAAATGATATCAGAACTAGACATTAGGGCGATGTGCTAGCGAGGAAGTTGTGGACATGAGACAGTATGCCAGCATCGAAAATGAGTGAATTGGAGGGGTCTCACATTGATTGGAGAAGGGAACAAGTGCCGAGGATGTTGGACCCTTGAGGGTTGTGAGATTCCACATCAATTGGGGAGGAGAGGCCCAAAAAAAAGACAATATCTACGGATCAAACACGGTATTAAGATAGGATGAAAGTGTTAATTAAATGAGTGAGAAGAGGGAGTAAGAGGTGACTAAATTTATATAAATCATTAAATATGGTGTTAGTGGGAGGCAAAATGACATGCAAAAGTAGGGTTAGTTAGCCATATTATTATCTTTAATATGTTAATTAATGGGGGTGTAATGGCATGGCCTAACAATGTTGGTGCGATATTAAGTAATATTATCTTGGTCCCATTCTACTTGGTAATGACAATTAATGGCATTAATCCAAGTAAATAAACCCTCCACCCAATTAAACAAATGGGAAATTTTGATTAGTCTCATACCTCTAACACTAAGCTATTTTGTCCATTTCCTCCCTTATTTTCAAACTAATCCTTTAAAAAGTTTGCATCTTTTTTTAATTATGGGTTTCATCCATTACTCACCTTTTGTTCAAACCCACCAAAATACGACCTTACCTTTTTATAGTAAATAAATTGTTTTAGCAATTAACCCATAAAGGGGATATTTTTATTTACTAAATAATTATTTAATTATTGATTTAGCAATCAGTCCATAAGTGGGCTATTTTTTTAATTCATTTTTTGGGTTGAAAACCATAAATTTAATCCATAAACTTTAATATTAAACAATTAATTTACTATTATTATTTAACCATTTAGATTTTGTAATTTATAAATGTATAATGTCACGTAAAATAATTTTTTTTAAAAGTGGATAAATCAATTATTATTATTTTGTAATGAGTAATGCAAGGATAAAAAATTGGGTAAATAATGTGATAGCCTAATGCCTCGAAAACTTCCGTAGTTGACTTATAGTGTCTTGTAGGGTCAACAAATGAGTGTATTACGACATCATAATTTTTGTTTTCCCAAATGAAATTAAATAATTAATAAGTCAAATGAAATGTGCAACTTTGGAGCACTACAATTTCGTGGTGGTTTCTCTTTTTTTAAGATCAAATTTGAATTAAATAAAATATTTATAATTAATGTAATAAATTAATATTTTTAGCAAAATATATGATTTGAATTAAGTAACATTTCATTATTTAAAATAAAATAAAATAAAATAAAATAAAATTGTGGGGTTATTTTCTAGGAACAAAATTGACCCTACGGGGCATGTTATGTCCATTTATTTCCCAACTTATGTGGTCTCATATGCTCAACCTTTTCCATTTATCATTATGTCTTCCATTTTTCCACAAATTATTATAGAATTAGTTTTTTTTTTTTTTATATTAAATTTAAAATGTCCGATATTTTAATGTGGATCTCACATGCTCCCTCTGTCCTTCAAACTATATATATATATTATATATATTTATTTATTGGTAGAAAGGGAACACACGTGGAAAAGGGTTCAAGAATAATATAAATTTATATTTTTTTAGTTAGTTATATGAAATGAATTTCTAAATTATAATTCAGCGTTGTGCGTGTGAATATATTTTAAATTATTTTTCTCAGTTTTGAATGTGAAATTGTTGAAGTCAAGACGTGGATTGTAGATAAGTGTGACAGGGATCTTCAAATCGATCATATAATTCAGATATTTTACGAATAATAAAATAATAAAATCTAAGAGTTATCTTTTGAATTATTTAAATTTTTATAAATAATTCCCTTTCTAAAATTTGAAATTTAGTAAATGCGACTAATTAAAAAGAATTATAATATAAATGAATAAATGGTATAATCAAAGCGAGCAACTCAACCCTAATCAATATGTATTTTTTTTTTTTTGTTTAGATGTTAGAGGTTTGAGTTTAATTCTCTGAACTCCCATGCTATCGAGCTAAAAATAATAATAATAATAAAAAATAATAACTAAATGGTTCAAGGAAGAAAAGTGTATATGAAACTACTTAGAATGACACCAAAATCTCTCGTCCTAGAGTGAATTAATATGACATATCGAGATAAAAACACATAAAAAAATAAAATTAATTACACGTATAAAATAGAAATAGACTAGCAATAAAATAAAAATTTAAAAAAAAAAAAAAAGGAAAGGAAAAAGTAGTGAAGGGAAATATTATATAATAAGAGAAGATGTATGAAAGTGACATAAGAAAGTGGTAATTAAAGGTTTTTAAGTATGATTAAGAAGTGGGGTTTAGTACCCTTTTTCAAGGGATTCTTAGCCATTACTATATGCTGATTCATCCCTATTCCCTTATGTTGTGTCAGTTTCCAATATTTAAATTCTAAAAATTAAAATTAAATAATGAGTCAATAACTAATTGCCAACCCCACCTTTCTGCCATTGGTTTCTTTTTTCTTTATATAATTGGATAATTCAAATCTGGCAAACATGTATGGAACAACGGTTATGATTTTGTTTTTTTTTTTTTTTTTTTTAAAGTTAAAATTTATAATCTAATTTTGTAAATGTTTATCCAAATTCAACCAACTTTAAAGTTTTTAAAAATTAAATATTGTAGCACTCACCAATATTTTTATTTCAAAAAATAAAAAAGGAGAAAACTTTTGTTGGGCTGTGGTCCATGGGCCTACATTATCTCGGACAAAGAATTTAGAAGGCCTTAGGCCCATGGGCCTACATTTTTTGTGACCCATACACTGAGTTATTATATTTACCTTTATTGGCTATTTCTAAAAAATATTAAAAAAAAAAAAAGAAAGTATGGGTAAATATGCAGCTCCCTAATATGTAGTTGTTATATAAATATCCATAAAAAATTAAATTGATTATATTCCCTCAAAATCTCAGAAATTAATGAAGGGTAAAATTTAATGAAGTTAATAGATTCTATAATGGAATAATATTAATGGAAGTTTTTAAATTAAAAAAAAAAAAAAAAGAGAATGAAAAAATTAAATGAGTTTAGAGATAAAAAGGACAAAGTTTGGAGGAGATGTGGGAGGACAAAAAATTTAATGCACCAATTTATTACACCAAAAAGTGGACCTTAAATGTCTCTATAAGCGGTGGTATATTGATTAGACTTCCCTCTGCTTTAAAATTATTTATATGTATTTTTTTATTTTTATAAGAGACAAAATTTGGTAATAAATCCAATTAATATATCCATATTATAAATTTAATTAATTAATTGATTAAAGTTTTTTTTTCTCTCTCTCTCTCCCTATAAATTAAATTAAATTGCAAGTTGCACAACAATCTGTAAAATAAAATTAAAATGAATTAAATAATTATTATGTTTTTTTTTTTATTTTTTATATTGAGAATATTACTTCCATGTGCATGAATAAAAGCATACGCGCTTCTAGTCTATTTTATAACTAATTTTTGGGCCAATTTTCACATGGTCCCTTTTTATTAATTTAAATGCATCAAATTTTTATTTTTGGTTTTCAAAATTATGGCCTTTAAAAAGAAAATTATTTAAACCTAACAAAACAATATGTAGAAATAGAAAAAAAAAATTACAGTTATTCAAATCTGGTGTTTTAATATAATATCGAATAATTAATAAATGCAGATTGTTTAATTTTTTTGTTTCCATTTTAGTACTTTGTTAATCCTAAACTAATGTGATTTGAGAAATGTTAATTAGTTATGTGAAAAATGTAAAATGTTTAATTCCCATTGAAATATAAAATAAATTAAAAAAAAAGGTGAGGTGAATTTTGAGGAGGACTCGTGTTGGAAGTCAAATAATGGTAGCCGCCGCTGCCGCTGTTTTTTTTTTTTTTTTTTAAATTTCTCCTTCTAGATTTTGAATGTTTCGAAATTTCATATTATCGCGATATTTTGAAGAGAAACGCGAGCAAACAAGACATACAAATAGCGACACGCTGTCGCGGTTCATGATTGATGGAAGGAGTACTGACGTGGACTCGTAAGTTTCAAAATGGCAACAATAATATTGACAAAATTAAGGTTGAATTAATAAAAATAGCCCTCTCTCAAAATTTTCAAATAATATTAATAAACTCTAAAGAATTTTTTTTTTTAAACAGATACATGAAAAAATAATAGGGTTAAATTTTAAATATTTTTATTAATACTTTTCGATAGTAGTAAAAAAAATCTATGAAATTTGAAAGGTATGATTAATATATTTTTTTATCATCCATAAATGAAGAATACAATCTGTCTGATATTTATAAATTATTTTTATTTTTGAAAGTTTATTATTATTTTAAAAAATTTTAAAATTTAAAGAGAATTTTAAAAATCTATTTTAAAAGTTAAAATATATTGTTAAAGTATAAAAGAGAGGAAAATTAATTTTTTTTAGAGGAAGTATAAAATTCAACAAATTTATATTAATTTAACGTAAAATTATGGTGAATTTGGGAGTGGGGTCATGTTTTTAACTAACCCGGGCGAACTGCCCACGAAAAAAGTGTACGTGGAGCGTGGTTGGTCTCTTCCATAATTGTCCACGTAAGAAAATTTTCAAAATAAAAAAAAAAAAAAGAAAAGTTTAGAATTTGAAGAACACAAATAATTAGAGAATCAAACAATTTCCAAAAAACAAAACGATTAGCAATGAAATCTAATTTTTTTTAAAGAATATTAAATAGAATAAAAAACCTAAGATGTTTACGTGCAAAATTAAGTTTTAAAATTTATTAAATATTTTTTAAAATTTTAAAAATAGACCAAAGGAATTTGTTTTTCTTAAACTCATGGATTATTTTTTATTTATAATTTGTTTAATAAAAAAAACAAAATGGGTCTTTATTGTTTATTTTTATATATTTAAACTTGAATTGAAAAAAAAACTTTTTTTAATGGGTGAAGTTTCATGAAAATAATAATTTAGTTTATATATAATCAGTAGAAAAAAAAATATTATTTTAAAAAACCGCTGAATAAAATCGATATCTATTCCCCCATAGGGTTTGATTTGAAATCATTGGCACTTCAATTAAAAAGAAAATAATAATAAATAATTAAAACCAGAAAAATCCTAAATCCACATAGTTCAAGCGCTAAAAAATGAGAGGAAACGGAACATTCTCTGTTCCCATCTATCTGTCACTCTTTCTTCTACCCATTTCTTTACTCTCCCTTTTCTCTTCATTTCTTCATTTCTTCATTTCTTCATTTCTTCCCTTCTGGGTTCTCCCCTTTTTGCATTCCCATTTCTGGGTTTTCGCTCAATCTCTTCGTTTTCTTCATCTTCTTCTCTATTGGGAACTTTTGAAAATTGAAACCATGGATTAACTGCCCATCTCATTTAATTTTCCCCCTTTCCTCTCTGTACCTGTACCACTACCAGCCCCCACTGAACTGGAGTTATTGCTTCTTCTTCCTCTCTTCGTACAACCCCAAATCTTCTACTCTGTTGCCCTTTCCTTTTTCACCGATTCTATCCTGAATGTGAACTGCCCCTTTAACTCGATTTTCTTGTGGGAACTGAGACAAGAAGATGGAGTCCTTTGCTTCTGTTGTTCTGCTTCTCTCTTTGATTTTGGGGGTTTTCTTGTGGAGTTGTGATTCTTTTTCTTCTAATGAAGGTATGCTTTCTTAGATCTTGTTTCTTTTTTATGTTCTTTTTAATGAACTCGGTCTTTTGTTTCCTCAAGAAACTGGTAATTTTGGAGACATTTGTAGTACAATCTCTTGTTTCTGTTATTCTAGCAAGATTTGGCAAAGTTTTAGATATTCTGAAGTGGGCTCTCTTGTTCCCACCATTCTTGTTTCCCTAAATGTTTTGGATGAGAAGCTTCGTTTTCCTTCTCATTCGCAGTAACTTTTGGAGTTGGTTAGAATTATCTCAAGGTAAATTTGGAATTGGGTTTAAGCTTAATGTTCCAGATCTTTTAAGCAATTCTGTGAATGTTTCAAACTTGTAGTTTGAATGTATCTGCTCTGACTGAGAATTTCTTTGTTGGGTTTGTTTAGTCTCGGCTCTCATGGCCTTCAAGTTAGAAATATTTGAAGATCCATTTCAAATCCTCTCCAACTGGAACAGCCCCTATGCAGATCCTTGCTTATGGTCTGGCATTTCATGTTCTCCCACTCGGGACCATGTCATAAAGATGTAAGACATGCTTCTTCTTCATTGAAAATTTCCATTTCTCAACGAATGAAACATCACAGGCTTTTGATTTGGAATCTTTCTTTTACAGAAACATTTCACACGCATCCATAAAAGGGTTTCTTCCACGAGATTTGGGTCAACTTAGCTACTTGGAAGAACTGTAAGTCAATTTCCACCCCCACTGAAAACTCTGATTGTTTTGAAGTTCTTTATTTTCTTGTCAATCATTGTCATGCTATGTTATATGATGGGGTGTAGAATTTTGCATGGGAATAAGCTGGTTGGTACAGTGCCCAAGGAGTTGGGCTACTTGAAGAACCTTAGAGTGTTGGACATAGGGATGAATCAACTCACAGGTCCAATTCCTCCAGAGTTTGGGAATTTAACCAAAGTTATGAAAATGTAAGGCAACTTCTCTTCCTCAGAGTTTTACATAAATGAATTTCTTTTTTGTTAATTCCTTTGCTGTGGTGGCAGAAACCTCCAGTCTAATGTGTTGACTGGTAAGCTGCCTTCTGAACTTGGAAATTTGAGATACCTTGAGGAACTAAGGGTGGATAGAAATAAGCTGGAAGGAACTGTTGCTGCTGCTTTTGGCCATTTAAATCATACTGGAATGTGAGTGGAAATTGTTGCATTCAGTTCTCTCAAGGACTTGTTTTTAGCCCTTCTCCCAAATTCCCTGCATTTTTCTTATGCTCTATTAATGTTTTAGGTATGTGTCAAACATGAACTTGAATGGATTCTGTGGCTCATCTCAGCTAAGAGTTGCTGACTTTTCATACAACTTCTTTGTTGGGAGAATACCCAAGTGTTTCGGGTATCTTCCAAGGTACGTGCTCGGTCTTTTTTATTCTACGTTGATAGTTCAATTCCTTCTCTAATCTACTCCCTGCAGGTCAAGTTTCCAAAGGAATTGCCTTCAAAACAATAGCCCGAAGCAGCGTCCTTCATCGCAATGTGGTACGTGACATTCCTTGTAATTTTGTAGTTGCTTGTTAGTGAAGGGAAAATGAACATCTGGTTCGAAATGCTTGAGAACTTTGAGAAGGGAAAACTTATGCTTTCTAGCATCTTATGTAACTAGTTCTGATTGAAATCCTTATATTGTTTCTTAACAACCAGTCAAGACCAAGAGCCATCCAGGAAGCAACAGGCGGAGCCCTCACCAAGCGACATCGAAACCTATCTGGCTTTTGGCCCTTGAGATAGTAACAGGAACTTTGGTGGGTTCTCTCTTCCTGGTTGTTGTTCTCACTGCAGTTCAGAAGTTCAATCGAAAATCGTCCATCATATTGCCCTGGAAGAAAATTGGAAGTAGAAAGTACTATTCTCCAGTGTATATAGGTTTGTATCCCTCGTCTTTTCCTTATCATAGTGCCTAGAAAGTAAAGTGAATGTAGGAAGTACTGTGCTTTATAATCATATGATGCGCATCTGTGGATTAACGCGTTATTCGTCGATTCAGAATTTTTTTTCTTCGGTTTTTTGTGCAGATCCTGAGATTTTGAAGGGTGTAACGAGATTTAGTCGACAAGAGCTTGAGCTAGCTTGTGAAGACTTCAGTAACATAATTGGCTCGTCTCCGGACAGTTTGGTATACAAGGGCACGATGAAAACTGGATCCGAGATTGCGGTTATCTCGATGAGCATGAAAGAAGAGCAATGGACAGGATACCTTGAACTCTATTTTCAGACAGAGGTATTGTTTTTATTTATGAATGACGAGGTTAGTTGATGATTTTCGAGTTGAGGTTTCATTGGAAATAATGATTTAGGTGGCAGATTTGGCTCGAATCAACCACGAGAATACAGGAAGATTACTGGGATATTGCAGAGAGAGTAGTCCATTTACAAGGATGATAGTTTTTGAGTATGCATCAAATGGCACATTATACGAGCATCTTCATTGTAAGCCAACATTTTCTTGTCCCAATTTTTTATGGTTCTTTTCATATGTTCGTGTTATTTACCGTCGTTGATGACTGCAGTTGGAGAAGCCTGTCAGTTGTCTTGGACGAGACGAATGAAGATTATTTTAGGCATCGCTCGTGGACTTGAGTATCTTCATACAGAACTCCAACCTCCGTTCACCATCTCTGAGTTGAATTCCAATGCTGTATATCTTACAGATGATTTTTTCCCTAAGGTAAATCTCTAAGTCAATCTTTACATTTTTCTGTCTAGAACTGAAAGATTAACATGGAGATGTAAAAGGTAATCGAATTGAGCGTTTGGTATTTGAGTTTGTGTACTATGTTGACACGAAAGTTCTATTGAATCAGTTGATAGACTTTGAAAGTTGGAAGACGATTCTTTCACGATCGGAAAAGAACTCGGGTACTATTGGCAGCCAAGGTGCAATCTGTATTCTTCCAAACTCGCTGGAAGCACGACATCTGGATGTGCAGGGTAACATCTATGCTTTTGGCGTTCTTCTACTTGAAATAATCAGTGGGCGGCCTCTGTACTGCAAGGACAAAGGGAACTTGGTAGATTGGGTAAGAAATCATCTGTGCATTATACAGCATTTGAATATGACCCTTTGGAACTAACTGAAAGCCTTTGTGATGTAGGCCGAGGACTATATCGAAATGCCAGAAGTGATGTCTTACATCGTCGATCCCGAGCTGAAGCATTTTAGATACGAAGACCTCGAGGTAGTATGTGAGGTGGTGAGCCGCTGCATCCATCAGCAGCCCACCAAACCTCTATCGATGAAGGAACTCTGCAGCATGTTAGAAACAAGAATTGACACCTCCGTTGCCATTGAGTTCAAGGCATCTGCTTTGGCATGGGCGGAGTTTGCCCTCTCATAGAAGTGAAGGGTGGTACATATACAGTTTGATATACACAAAAGTTGTAGCACTCCCTTTCCCCTTCTAAATTCCTTGTAAATATTCAATCCTAGGTCAGGCTGTATAACTTCTAGAATCACAAAGTACGCCAATATCAATCTTTGATCAGTGTCATTTAATCATAGATCAACAATGAAGTTTAACAAATTTGTTCTCTGCCTGCCGTTTCTGTTTTCCTTGCACTTAACATACCTCAGCTTTACATCGTTTGAACGAGATGTCTAAGAGGAAATAAATAAAATCAGACCGGACAAGTATTTTGAAGAAAATTCAGGGCAAAATTGCACTCATTGTAAGCTCTTTAATTTGAATACAATAACTATACTCAATCACATAAGATATTCATCAAAATTGGAAACTCTGAAAGCAGCATTGAAAATCAAATGCATAAACAACAGTCTATTTATGATGAGACCGAGAGAAATGGTTATCGTTTGGATTTCTCTTCCCGCTAAAAACTGCCAGAGCTTGCCTTACGGGAGGCTGCAAAGGAGCTCTCTTATCAGTGTTATGATGGCTGAAGAAATCATCCACGGCAAAGAAATCGTCTCCCTGAGAATGAAAAATGGAGATTACAAGGTCATGAAGGTGAGTTGAAAACTTCACGAATTCCGATCATAAATAAACCAAAACAACAGACTGGTTAAAGATAAATGTGAGGCAACTTGGATTGGAAATAACCTGTTTATTGACTTTCTTCTTGGTCTTGGGATGAAGGAACTTCTGCGGTAGTTGATCTTCACGTAAAACAAGATTCTTGGTAATGGCATCCCTTCCACCTTGGGGTAGAGGAAGTGAAAACTGTACATAAAAGGAAAAGGCACATTTCAAGATTAGCAAAGCCATCAAGACACTGATTATCAGTATTGATGAGTAAATATTGAAGTTAGGATTCCCAAACTATACGACCATTGAGAAAAACAAATAAATTGAAAACGAAATTAGTTATTCTTCTACTGGACAATACAATCAGAGAAACTACCTTTGTGCCACGGAGAGTAATCCTTGGCTTACGGGAAGCTAACACAACTCCGTTCTCGCCAACTGTAACAGCTACCTTGCGCAAAGTTCCACCGTTTCCACACTTGGGACAAAAGATCTTTCCAATTTCAGCTGTGACATTGTAGCAGGCGTGACATTTCAAAATCCACCTGAGCGACACATCCCGAAGATTTGAGGACATAATTCATAACTGCTTTACATGACTTCAACTCAACAACTCAATCAACATACAAGGAATTTATAATGATTCGGGCCAAAAAGTTGGCTCGAGCTATAAAATGAACACAACCAAACCACCGATTGGAAAGAAGGTGGTCAAAAAAGTGAATCATTTAGTTGCAACTTTTGGATGATCGAATTTGATCATACAGAATTCGTAATTTGTGAGTTAACAAACTTTTAAAGATCACATAATAGCAAATCAACACTAAATATACATACCTGTGCAGTTGGCGGATCTGCATTCCTCCTGGAGCCAACAAACGTAAACCCATTTGCAAAAGAACATTCTGCATTGCGAAGTCACCAGTTACACAAGCTACGCTTGATTCAGACAAGGATCTCAGCATCCAACTCTGATCACTGCTAATATCATCTATATTTGATGTGTCTACACTTTCATTAGTCTGACTTGAGTATTCTAAATGTTCCATCTCATCCTTCGCTGTATCGTTCATACCCTCAACAGCTACAATATTCTCCACCTCACTTGTGTCCAATTCTTCTTTTTTCAAAGCGCCAAGCCCTTCCATGTGAAAAGCATTTAATGAATCTTCTTCCAACCTCATCTGATTCAAAATTTCAGAGAGATTTTCATTGTTGTTTGTCCCTTCTGCTATCTGACAGTCATTCCCATTTCCGGTAATTGGTTCCGAGATTTGATCCTGTGATTGACCTGATCTGTTATTTTCCACTAGGACATCACCTTCTGTGGTTTCAACATCTTGCTGACTGTCCTTTTCAGCTAAGGCCTCATAATATTCACGCCGGGCTTTCCTCCTAAGATATCTTCTCTGAGTACTCCGACTGACAGCAGGTGTCCAATCACCCTCATTATCATCATATTGTCCCTGAGATGCATCAATTCCATCAGCCACCATTTTCTTCCCTTCGATATTAATTTCCTTTTTCTTTGGAGGATATCTTCTCGATCTTCTTGAACCACTCTCAGTTTCATCTTGATGCTCAGAGTTATGCTCATCCTTGTGCTCTAATGAAAGATCTTCGGATTGGCCACCTGAAGGGACTATGTTAAGGTTTAAATCCTGCAAAGGAAGGATCTTTGATGTGGTATCAAGCGGAGCATCAGCATCTTGCTCTAATGCTTCCCACTCTTCCAGATTAGGAACGTTAGAGCCCCACCCAGGCAAGTCTTTCTCAGGTAACCTCTTTGTATTAACCATGTGGACAGGGGGCGGACACTCACGGAGATGTTTGGTCCCATGGATCTGAGTCTCCAACGTGTAAGTGAGGGCAATAAGTTTAATATCAACATCTGAAAGGGTCTGTAAGTCACCAGTTGCCCTTGCAAACTTGATTACTGTAAGATTCAACAGAAAATACATAAGAGAGGTAGAAAAAGGAATGCACACTGCTAAATCATTGTTATTTCAAAAAGACTTTCACTTCGAAAACACGACTCTCAGAAAAACCATCCCAAACTCACTCTAACAGCAGTTCCGCTTAAACCTTACATCAGACCGGTCCTTACAAACAACAACCGTTTAAACTTCAAACTAACAACACAATTAACTTGTAGAAACGGACAGGGACTATAATTCAACAGCCTACCTTTATTGAGAGCTTCGGGGGAAGGATCCATGGATTCGAGAGTGAAGGGGACAAAGGCAAGTCTGTGGCGAGATACGGGATCGCGAACCTCATCCAAAACCTCAGGAACGGAAACAAATTTGTCCGCGCAGGTGGAGAGCTTTTCTCCCCCTTGAATGATGGCGTTGGCATCAACAACAGCAACAGCAACGCCTTGACTGGACTTGCAGCTGTCGGCGAATACTTGGACGGTGGAGGTAGGAGTCTGATGCTGAGGCTTCGGAGCAGGTTGAGATTTGACGACATTGCTCCAGCATGAAGCCGGAGAAGGGCTCTCCATGGCTACAAGAAGTAGAGGGAGAACGAACGCGAGAGCTTGAAAACAGGGGATTGGGGCCTAATACTGACTGAAACCCTAAAACCCTAAAAGAAAAATTGGATCAGTCTCCAATTACGTGGCGAAGGTATAAACGTC
This sequence comes from Cucurbita maxima, assembly GCF_002738345.1. Classification (NCBI taxonomy): domain Eukaryota; kingdom Viridiplantae; phylum Streptophyta; class Magnoliopsida; order Cucurbitales; family Cucurbitaceae; genus Cucurbita; species Cucurbita maxima. The sequence continues at coordinate 3,244,202 of NW_019272032.1, read as the reverse complement.
GTCGTATTGAACTTAATACGCAAAGGCAAACTGCGCGAATATTTTTTTATACAAAATAGTTCACGATAATTCTCGTTATTTTGGTTGAAATATTGCTTGGGATAACGCGTATTATTTAATTAAAAAATAAAAATCTTAAATTTATTGTCTTCCTTTAAAATTTTAAATATTTTATAACAAAATTTTCTCAACGAACTTAATTTTAAAAAATAAAAATAAAACAAATGCCAACCAATTCTTAACCAATATAAGTATTAATCATAAATTTACAAAAATGGGATGTATTATTATAAAATTTTCATAAATTATTTATAAAAGCATTATTGAACTTTTAACTGTGACTTGAAAAAAATATTAGAACATACTTTATTGGTTACATAATTAACATTTCTAAGTTCATAATTTTTTTTAGTTCAACTTGGTAACTTGAACGTCTAATATCTTAAGTTTAAGTTAATCATATAGAAATAATTAGAATACAAATATTAGCGCAGATTGATTTCTTCATGGAATTGAAGTCATTTTAAGTTCATATTGTTGCAAATCGAACTTCAAATTCCATCACAGAACCAATCTATCAAAGAAAACAACAGTGTAAACATAAAACAGCTGCAGCCTGCAGGAAGAAACTAGACAATGTACACTTCAGATCATCAAGCAAGGATTGAAATCAAGTCTCCAAGGAATGAAATCTAATGGATGAGAATCAAGTTTCATTTTTCAGATGAATTCCATAGCATCCCAAGGTCAACGTTACCTCCTGAAAGTATAATGCCAATGCGGTTGCAGTCCTTCCATGAAGGGTTTTGCTTGAAACTGTCGGAGAGAACAGCAGCAAGGCCTATTGCTCCACTAGGTTCCACAACAACTTTCAGTATTTCAAGACAAAGTCTCATTGCTTCGACTATCTCTGAGTCCTCTACAGTTATTATGTCGTCCACCAAATCTCGTACTATCGGCCTGATCAGAAAATTAGGAATCGAAGTTATCTAGTGGGAAATGAAATCAATAGAAAGGGAAGAGATCTTTTTGAGTTTTTAACCAATCAAGCAAAGTTGAATCATAAGTCTTGCAGGGCATGTTTGGAAATGATTTTGAATCGACCAAAACCAGGTAGACTCAGCTTGAGTAGAGTTGGACGCACTCACAAGAGTCAAATATGTCAATCATAGACTCAGCTTTCTTTGCTCAGAGTTAACTAAATCTAATCCAAGAGTCAAACATTTCCTAAGGTTAAAGAAAATTTTAATAACACAAAAGTTATATTACCAGGTAAGGTCACCAAGAAAAGCTCGAAGACCATCGGCTATGGTGTTGGTCTCAGCCAATATTACTATCTCACCAGCGGCTTTTGACAAGGCTGCATCATTAGCTCCCTTAGGTTCTGCTGCAAAAATCCGGATGGCAGGATTGATGGCTTTTGCAGCCACAGAAATTCCAGATATCAAACCACCACCTACATTTTCATGGTGAGGGGTTTCAGAAGGATACAAGTCCAATGGGACTATCAACTAAGAGAGTGCGAAATAAATGATAAAAGGAATAAGAATTTCCGATCAAACGAACCACTTATGGGGACGATTAAAGTGTCCAATTGTGGGACTTGTTCTAGAAGCTCCAACGAGATAGTACCTTGCCCGCTGCAAGAACAATTCAAGATGTCATAATTCATCCATTTCAGTAGAGTAAAACCAAGTTCATTTGATGAACACTAGTTTTATTTAACTTAATCAGTTTTCTGATACCACAGTTCCTCCCTCTCTACCCTTGAACACCAATGGGTTGCTGGGGAGTGGAAAGAAAAAATGCAAATGTTAAATATCACTAAAGCAAAGAGTTTAACAAGTTTTTATAAATATAACTTTCTTCGTTCATTTTTTAGAACTCAAGAGCCAAGAAAACAGTAGTACACAACCTATACAACAGAGCATGTTCAAGCAGGGCTGTAGCTTTCTCAGTTCATTCTTTTCACACTCTTTTGCGTGTAGGATAAGATATTAATCGAACAAAATGAAACAATTACCTTATTATGCGTCCATCATTATATGGATGTATAAGTAACGCCCCAGTTTCTTGCATAACCTTCGAGGCGACCATCTCTCTCGACTGTATTGTGGCTTTGCTCCGAATAACCTGACCACCATAACGTATTACATTTTCAACTTTACATTTTGGAGCATTTTCTGGTATAACTATATATGCAGGGATCCCTCGCAGTTTTGCAGCCAAAGACAAAGCTGCAGCATGGTTGCCACTAATTTCAGAGACCATTATCAGTTGAATATTCTCAAAAAGCTTCAAACAAGTATATTGTTTTGTCCAGAGCAAACCTGCTGTGTGTCACAACCCCTTTAGCAGCTTGTTCATCATCAAGTGAATATATAGCATTGCAGGCACCTCTGAATTTAAAGGCTCCACTAAACAGCCATTTGAGATAGCAGCACATGTTAGATTTCCATTGGAAACCATGGATTTTCATTTCTAAGAACTAAGTTCTTCCAAACTTATTTGAATGTTTGTGATATTTATTTCAAACAAATAAATAACAAAGACTACCACCATTTGAATCAGAACACTTATAATCTTTTGGTTAAGCTACTCACCCCTTCTGGAAACATTCACATTTGAAGAAAAGCTGTTTTCCTGAAGCAGCGTTAATACTCTCAGAGGACAAAACTGGGGTTTGATGGGCGAAACGTTGGATTCTAATCCTGGCCTCCTGTATGGAGGAAAGATCAGCAGCATACTCTTTCTTCTCGTTTGGACTCTCCACGTTCATTTTACCAGCAAGAATCAGCACAGGGGAAAGAAATTCTGCAACAAGCTCCAATCCTGAGCAAAATCAAGACAATTCTCAGTTAATAACTTTTCATTCGATGAATGTTTGAACCAGATTGTGCACACCTTAACTATTCTCACCGAAGAACTGATCCTTATCAACCTTTGAACTACGGATTGACTTCAATAAATTACAAACTCATAAAACAAACAAGAGTTTACATAAAACTGAAGTGAATCTCATTAATCAACACAGTTCCAACGCACAGCTACACAAAACTAAGCGGTAATCTTCAACCGAACAAACCAAATTGAAGAATGGTGAATTTGAATATCCAAATTTGGAATCCATTTCTTCTTACAAAAAAACAAACAGAAATCAATTATGAAACGCATCCCATTTCAGTTCAATCTGGAAATAAGTCCATACGAAATTACCAGGCACTGTTTACATCAAAATTCTGTAAAATTAAGAAAACATAAATCCAGAAGAGTTAGACGAACTTACTATACTTTTTGGCACTGACAAAGAATTGCGTTTCTTACGATAGAAACCAAACAGTTTATCTGCGGCGTTGAAAATGTGGTTGCTTTTTCTCGCTAACTCCGTCCCGCCTCCCTTCCCCTGTTCTCAAACGCTGCCGTTTCGAGAGATACGCTTGTTGAATAGTATATGCCTTTTAATTAAGTACTTTACAACCGTAATTAATTGTCCACGCTGGATTTTTAAGTCATTGGTTTTTTAAAATTAAGATTGTTTACTTGACGATTAAAAAAATTACAAGTTATTATTGTTTTTCAAATTTGAATAAAATTCGAAACAGTAAAAAACAAAAAAAAAATGTTAAAAAAATAAATATAAAATTAAAAACTAAATATTTTTACATATATGATTGTTTATTTTATTTTTCACTTTTTAAAATTTAACTAAAATTCAAATAGATAATCCGAATTATCTCTCTTCATATATCCATAGTTTTCCAAATATTTAAAAGAAAAACTATCTTATTTTCATTTTGGTTGAAATATAAAAACAACATTATTACAATTTTCCAATTCCCCAATTCCCCACGATGGGAACACGTCATCATCATCGGGACTCAGTCCACTGGTTCACGCGATTCCCAAACCTCGCCGAACTTCCAAACACACCATTAATTGCATAAAAACTATTCCAAATCCTTGAAAAACCATACAGTTCGGATCAAGCTTTGGCGCTAACAAAATGCTCTGCCACGAATCGGCGTTGGATCTTTCCGGAAGCAGTTTTCGGTAAGAAATCCGTGATGAACACCTTCTTCGGAATCTTGAAGGACGCAAGGTTTTTCTTGCAAAATCGCAGCACCTCCGCTTCGTCGATCGAGCTTCCCTCCCTCGGAATTATGGCGCAATTGATCTGCAGAAGCATCGGTTAGAATTTAACCAAGTAAATCACCTTGTGGATGGATAGGAATCGATTGATTTAAGGATCAATGGTACGTTTTTCTTACCTCTTCGCCGTATTTTTCGTCGGTGACTCCGAAGGCGACGGCCTGAGCAATGTCGGCGTGAGAAAGAAGCACGGCGTCTATTTCGATTGGAGAGATCTTCTCACCTGAATCAAGACGGTTAAAATCAGATCAGGTTTGTAGTTTTATTGACGCAATTTTAATGGTTAGTGGCGATTTTTTTACTGTTCGGAGTTCGAAACTGATTCTCAATTGAGTTTTGTACCTCCACGGTTAATGAGCTCCTTGATCCGGCCGACGAGATGCAAGTATCCGTCGGAGTCGAAGAACCCGATATCGCCGGTGTGGAACCATCCGAATGAGAAGGTGGCCTTGTTAGCGTCTGGATTGTTTTTGTATCCCTTCGTCACATTTGGTCCTCTAATGCACACTTCTCCTTTAACACCTTCCGGTTGTATCACGCCGTTCTCGTCCAGAATCGCCATTTCTTGACCGATCGGCTTCCCTACCGATCCGGCTTTGTGCACGCCGTCCTCCGGTAACGGATTGGACGCCATTAGATGCGACGCTTCGGTCATCGCGTAAGACTCGAGAACCGGAGCTCCGAATGATTTTTCCAATCGTTCCAAAATCGATGGTGCAAGCGACGCGCTACAGCTCCGAATAAACCGGAGCTTTGGATACGACGGTTCAGGCTTACTGAAATGGCGGTCGAGTATGATTTGGTGAATCGTAGGGACCGCAGTGTACCACGTCGCGTTATAGGCGACCATATCGGACCAAAACGTTGAAGCAGAGAAGCGTCCGGCAGCTGGAAGAGTCACAGCAGCTCCGGAGATCAGTGATGATAGCAATCCCGCCATTAGTCCGTGAACGTGAAACAACGGAAGAACGAGTACGGTCGAGTCGGACTCAGAGAGTTTGTACACCGATTTGATGTTCTGAACAGAAGCGGCGAGGTTTTGTTGAGTTAGCGGTACGCCCTTCGGCCGGCTGGTGGTGCCGGAGGTGTGAAGGAATAGTGCAGCGTCGGACGGATCGTTAACGATTTCCGCCATATTCACCTTCGATTCGCTTGGGGCCGGAAAGAAATCGAGAAATGCATCGCCGCTCGCCAGATTCACATTTACTTGAGGAATATTGAGCTTCGATGCGGCGGTTTGTGCCGATGGAATTCCTTCCTTCGATGTAAGGAGTAGTTTCGATTCCGAGTCCGATAAGTAAAACTCGAACTCCTCAGCCGTGTAAGCCGAATTCAATGGTGCAGCGGTGGCTCGGCAGCGGATTATGGCCAAAAACGTGATCACAAACTGCAAAGAAATTCACCTAATCATCAGTTTCGTACATGGGAAGGTGAATCAATGAGAATAGTTCTTGCTGCCAGTAACGTTTGATTCCTCAGGAATGAGAAGGGGTCAAAATCAAATCAGAAAAGAAAGGAGATGCAGAGAATCAGAGAAAGTAACAGAAAAAATGGAGTACATCGCAGACGAACCTCAACAGTATTGGGGAAGGTGAGCGCCACCACATCCCCGGCATTAACACCGGCATCCACCAAGCGAGAGGCGGCATGTTCGATGAGCTCCTGCAACCGCTCATGAGTCAGGTCTAACTTTCCGGCGACTGAGAGAGCCCGGCGGTGAGGAAATTCAGAAGCTGCTTTCTTCAACAAGCCAGTCAAGGTACTGTTCTCCATCTCTCTTTCCTTTTCTGTTCCTCTCTGATATTTCAGAATCAAAACGCTTCAAAATTGAGGAACAGGGAAATTGGGATTTTGAAGATGAAAAAAGACAAACACGATAAGAAAGAAAATTGGAAGTTTGTCCAGAAATCAGTACACGAAATGAGGGGTGGGTGTTTTCGATGATCGAGAAAGAAAATGAAAGATTAATATAGGATTTTGGGGGTGGAAAGGTTGGACTCGTGGAGGTTCAAACTGCACACAACCTTTGTGCCACGTATAAGTGGCCAAAACTGAAATTGGCTTCTCAAAATTTCCTTGAAAATTCCTTTTCCAAAACTATTTTTTTAATTTTCTTGTCACTTTTGGAGAAAGAATCCTACTTTCCTAATATATTTTTATTCGTATTTTAGAATTATTTTAAAATCAAGCCTGATATTAAAAAGGATAAAACTTTAAAAATACATTATTTCTCTTTCTGTGTCATAAACCTAATTTCTTTTCACGGTTAAACTAAGTATAATCTCAAAATTATTACTAAATTTTTAATAAGATCTATAATATTCTTATCCCTAATAGTTTTAGAATTTTGAATTTTTTTAAGTGCCGTAAGCTTGAGAAATATTTGTCTCTGTTTTTTAGTTAAATATTAAGAAGAGAAAGAGATTGACGTGGCTTAGTCAGCATCTAAACTAATAAAAAAATATATAGTTTTTATTCAACAAAAGTGGTCGATATTGATTTTCTAGTTAATAAATTATGATAAAAATTTAGTTTTTCCATTTTTATTGTCTACATTTTGTCTCTCTTTACCTCAGTTTATATTTTAACTTTTTTAAAACAAAAAAAAACTATAGTTTCTAAGTCTTTCCTCTTTATCTTTTACAAATATATTTGCGAGGAATCAATCTTCTGTTGCATAAAAGAACAATAACGTAAAAAGGGTGAGAAAGGGAAAATCGAATTTCAAAAACTGTGGGCGAAAAGGTGCATTGAATTCGTAAAGAAATTGGATGGCCATCCAGAATTGAATAAAGCCATATAATTATTATGGCTTCTCGGCCTCCTACTTTGTCGTTCAGTCACGTACAATAATTGAATTAAGCTCTAGAAACAACTAAAGGTTCCTTTATTGAGTCCTCAAATGATTTTATCACCAGGTAAACAGCACGCATCAAGCTTTATAGAATTTCTTTTAACAACTAACACCCATTACACATATAAATCAATCACTTCATTTTCCGAACCTAATGAAAAAAAAAATGGAAAATGATTAGAGATACTCAAAATTTGCATACTTGTATCAGGAACAAATCCCATGAAGAAGAAGAAGAAGAGACAGATCAAATCATTTCAGCGCTTTGAACTTCTTTGTCTTTTTCACCTTCTTCCCACTGGATTCTTCATCTCCATTCTTCTTCGATGTTTTCTCGACATTCATCTCACTTTGAAGCTCTTCCTTCGCTTTCTTTACTCTACTCCGTTTCTTACCCTTTTCGATATTCTCACTAACCTCATCAACATCACTGTCCTGTTCATCTTGTTCTTCAGATAGCTTTAAGCCATTACTGTCCATATAACGAACTTCTTGTATCCTCCCCTTCTTCTTGCCCAACTTCTTCTCCTTTTTGTTGGAGACCTTTATAGGAGTAGGACCCTTACCTGCATCTGCTACTTCTTTGTTTGTTTCCTCTTCTTTACCCCTCACGGCCGACTCAATCTTCATTTTCAACTCCGGCACTGTTTGGTAAAGTGGCAATGCAATAGATTCCAGGACCTTCAAATGAAATGATTGCACATTGCTCCATTTCTTAGGCACAATCTCTGCAATCCCATCAATCGCCGCAATCACATTATTCACGATCTCTTCAACTTCCATTGACGTCTTCGCCACTTTCACCACACTACAAGTCCCTCTCCTCAAATACAACAAAGCCGACGAACAGCTCTTCTCGATCTGTTCTTTCCAATTCTTATGCCTCAAATTCAACGGCACTGGAATTTTTTTCTTCTTGAAAAAGTGCTTCCCCAACAGACTCGGCAGCATTGGAATAACCCGATCATCGGCGAAAAACATATCGTACGATTCACAGAGCTTCCGTTTAGCTTCAAAGGGGCGGTAATCGGATTTAAGCTTCGACAGCTTGATGACCTTCGAAATCGGGATGTTTTCCGACTGGGTTTTCTTCCTGGCGTCATCTTTGGTAAGATTGGACTTGGTTCTATCGTCGATTATGAGGCAGAGTTCAGACGATTCAGAACGAAGAGGATGGGGAAGAGGGATTTTGTAAGGGTTTGTACGACCTTTTGGAGGGATTTTCTTGAGAGTAACGACGAGGTATAAAAAATCCTCCTGGTCCAGAAGTTGGGGCTTCTCTCGTTTGGAACTTCGCCATTGTAGGAGGGATTCGACGGCTTTCTCCGCCGTTTCCCGACGAACTCTGGAAGAGAGAGTATCAGAATCCGGCGAAGCCATGAGAAGAAGTTGATGTTGGAGGGGTTTTAGGGTCAACGGAAATTTAGGGTTTTATTGAAAGAAAATTAGGGCTCTATATAATTTTATTGGGCTTTTGGTCCATGGGCTTTATTTTGGGCTAATTAGGGAAAGTATTTCCAATATTAACCCATTCTTTTTTGGGCTTTACAGCTAACCATAAATATTTATTTATAAAACTGTCCAAAATATTTACAATAATATATTAAATGCTGATGGAAGCAGGAAAAAAGTGAGCAAATTACAGGTGTCCCTTGGTATAACATTCTTTTAACACACAAACAAGGCACCTCTAAAGCTATAATTTTAACCTTGTCTTAGGGCCTACGGACCAAGTACAGTCTCAAGTATATAATTTTTATGTGGCGTAGACCTCTCAAAAGGTAACGGAGGCGTCAAATGGAGATTGGTCCTCGAGTGCAAAGATAGAAGGGAGCTTGATCGCAAGACCCATCCATCGAGTAGGGACGAAAGTCAGCCTTAGTGATCTGATGGTGTCAAGTGAAAGGGTTGTCGCTTAACGGATAAAAGTTACTTTACGGTTAACAAGTTTGATCTTCACCGGGATATTTTTACAATTTATTTTACTAAAAATGGTTTAAAATAATTATTTTTAAAAAAAAATTACCATCTCTTGCATATAAAATTACGTGCATTTTGCCTCGATTCCTACCAAAATAAAATAGGCCGTGAGAATGGGAACGAAAAAGACCGGTTCCTGCCCCTAGACATCTCTTGTCATGTATTGATTAAGAATTTTTTTTATAAGAAAAATCATATATTAAAATGATGATATAAATTGGAAGGTGGTAAGTTGCTTAATAAAAAGTTTTTTTTAAAAAAAAAAAAAAATTAATATGTATTGCTTACCGTTAGGTTATGGAGCAGGATGCTTATTTATACCTTAGTCAAACTATATATATTAAATGACATATAAAATAAATTATCATAAATAATAAATAACCATGTATAGTAAAAAACTATATCCAGCAACATATGGTAGATAATTATATCTAGTAAAGATAGTAAGCTAAACTATATATATATATCGAGTCGATATTTGAAAATGTACTTTATGTATTCGATGTATTCTCTTATATATTTGTAGTTATTAATACAAAACTTTTAGCCAATATTTTAGTTGCATTTCTCTATCCTCCTGTCCTTTGTGTTTATCTATGTGTTGTTGTGAGATCCTAACACTAAGAAACCTACTTTCTATCAAAATTTTACCTATTATAATTGTCCAACCATTTCATACTCAAAAAATGATTATTTATTTATTTTTTAAATATCAATTTGAAAGTTCCACTCGAGGGGAAAAATTAAAATAATGTCATATTTCTAAAATGATAAAATTAGTCATAAAAAAAATTAAAAAAATGGAGAAAAATGAGAACAAATTTTTTTTATAATAATAATAATAATAATTCTCATTCAAATACTATACTTTAAAAAGAAAAAATATTCAGAAGATTAAGAGAGATCGAACACTCATTGAATATACCAAATCATAATAAATATAAAATATTATTTAATTTATTGAAACACAATAAAATAATATTACATTTTATACGATGGCCATGATTTAAAATGGTGCATAGAACGTGGCCACCATCTCCACCACACCCTCACACCAATAATCTTAAAGCCCAAAACTTTATTAAAATTATTAAATGAGAAGTCACAAACTAAGGACTAAAAATACCCACTTATAATGCAATTTGGATTATCCAATTAAAGCGGATTAAACCTTTGGTGGAGCACTTTGCAAAAAGCATATTATATAATTAATCATTATTTCATAATACCTAATTTCGATTGAATTAAATATTTTTTTTAATCAACGAGCATTTAGCGACTAATTAACCACTATAGCTTAACCCTAGTTAAAAATGAACCATGTGACAGTGTTAGGTTAAAATAGATAAATATATTAATTGAGTATAGGTCTCTACAAAAATGTGAAAAGGGAATTTGTTTGGATTATTTTTATTTATTTTATTTTTAACTTATTTACGCCAAAAAGAAAAATCACTTTCTTGGAAAGATAGAAGGTGGATTTGTATTAAAGATTCCACTCATGCATTTATTTATTTATTTCTTATTTATTTCATTATCCCTTTAATTATCCAATTTAGCCTTTTATATTCTTATTCTCCATTTAGAAAAATAAATAAATAAAGTTTATTCCGAATATATATATAAACGACAAATTGTTAACTAAAAAGGTTGCATCGTTATGGCGTTCACTTAACTCTGTGTTGCAAATAAAAAGCTCTGCAACTCCAAGAGAAAGTGCTTCAATTATTTCAATCGAATTGCCGCCGCAGTTTCGATCAAAATGCTGAAGTTGCCGCGGCGGAAACGCTCGCCGGCGGCAACGAATCAGGAGAACGCGAATAATGTAGCGACAATTGACAATGACGAGACGGCGGCGAGGACGAGAGAGGTAGCGGAAGCGAAGGTGGTGCTTTGTGTTTCCGGCATGACTTGCTCTGCTTGCGCTGTTTCAGTAGAGAATTCCATCAAACATCTTCCAGGCATTCTCGATGTCGCTATCGATTTCTTGAACGATAGGGCTCAAATCCGCTATCTCCCCAATCTCATCGACGTAAGCCGATCTCTCTTTTGCAGTTTTTGATATTTGATTCTTAATCCATTAGAATACCTTTTTTCTAGGGTTTATCAACTTCACTTTGAGATTACTGCATAGTTTTATGAATCTGATTTCTCTAATTGATTTGAGGTTGAAATTTGAGAGAAAAAAATTGAAAAATATAGTTATTGGATGAGTGCAAGTTTAAATACTATCTGCTCAGGGATATCTTTATAAATTTAATTTAAATTTATTGTTAGGTATAATTTAATATAAAAAAATATTTTAAAAAATATGTAAAAAAAATAATTATTCCTTTAAAATATATATCTCTATAAAATATTCTTTAATTTTACTATTTGTTTATGATGCCACTCTTCTTTTAAACGACTAATATTAATCTTTTGACTTTTTACAAACATCTTAAAAAATTCTCTTTGTACCATAATTTCATTAAAATATTTGAATAAAGACGATTTAATGTGACATAAAACAACATAGAATAATTAAGAAGCTTGCATTAATTTTTTTTTTTATAGATAGCTTTAAAATTTTACTAAAAAGGTGACATATTTTTTAATAATTTAACATTTTTTTTCCTTATAGATAGTTTTAGAATAACGTGAGTCATTTTGATCTGGAATTTTTAGTTAGAATTAAGAAATTGTAAATTATATATATAAATTAGGTATATTATGTTATTTTTCCACGTGTGCTTAGGTTTTGACATAAATTTTATTTGATAGAGAGTAATAGCTTTCAAATCCTCAAAATTATAAAATTTAATTAAAACTACTCTACTTTTTTTTTTTTTTTTTATAGCTTTTAAAAGACAAAATACGTGCTAAACTCATTTTAATATGTAAATAATGTTCTAACAAAATTGATTTTCAATAAGTATCTTGAAAAAAAATTAATAATTTAAAGTATGTATAGTATAGTTTATTTAGTAATTTTAGATGAGGTATGTGTTTTTTTTATTAAAAAAAAAAATTAATAAATTAAAAATGTTTAGAAAATTGGAAATTTGTTGTATGTATTTGTAACAGGAAGATTCAATAGTTAAAGCAATTGAAAATGCTGGATTTCAAGCTACGATATCGAAGGACAGCGCCGATCATCGATCGAGAGAAGTATGTCGAATCCGAGTAAATGGGATGGGCTGCAATTCTTGCTCTTCCATGGTAGAATCAGTTTTGGAAGAAATGTACGGCGTCCAAAAGACTCACATTGCTCTCTTCAAAGGGGAAGCAGAAGTTCACTATGATCCAAAGGTCGTTAACTCCACTCAGTTCATTGTAGCCATACAAGACATTGGCTTTGATGCCTTACTTATAACCATTGGCGAACACGTTAGCAAGATTGAGCTCAAGATCGATGGCATGGATAACGAAAACTCATCGACAAAAGTTAAAGAATCACTCGAATCGGTCGTCGGAATCGAAGATGTCGATATTGACATGGGATTGACCAAAGTTACCATATCTTACAAGCCTGATATAACAGGACCAAGAACTTTCATTGAAGTCATTGAGTCGATCAAATCCGAGCATCTCAAGGCCACGATATATCCCGAAAAAGTGGGACGAGAAAATCGTAAGGAGAAAGAAATTAAACAGCATTATAAGTACTTCTTATGGAGCTCAGCTCTTTCTGTTCCTGTTTTCTTAACATCCATGGTGTTTATGTATATACCTGGAATCAAGCAGATTTTGGATATCAAAGTAGTCAATATGATGAATGTTGGACATCTTATCAAGTGGAATTTGTCCACTCCTGTGCAGTTCATCATAGGTTCAAGATTCTACATTGGATCATACAAAGCTTTGCGCTGTGGTTCTGCCAATATGGATGTATTGATCACTTTGGGAACAAATGCAGCTTATTTCTATTCTGTTTATATAGTTCTAAGATCAGCTACTTCCCCTGCTTTTGATGGGACAGATTTCTTTGAGACTAGCTCAATGCTGATCACTTTCATTCTACTTGGTAAGTATTTGGAGATTCTAGCTAAAGGAAAGACCTCTGAGGCCATTGCTAAGCTTAAGCACTTGGCGCCCGAGACCGCGACGCTCTTGACTCTAGATGGCCATGGAAATGTGATCAGTGAAGTAGAAATCAGCAGTGAGCTGATTCAGAAGAATGATGTTATTAAGATTACGCCTGGTGCGAAAGTAGCTTCCGATGGCATTGTCGTCTGGGGCGAAAGTCATGTCAATGAGAGTATGATTACCGGAGAAGCGAAACCGGTAGCGAAAAGGACAGGCGACAAGGTGATAGGAGGAACTATGAATGAGAATGGAGTGTTGCATATTAAGGCAACGCATGTCGGATCAGAGAGTTCTCTAGCGCAAATCGTTCGACTCGTCGAATCGTCTCAGTTGGCGAAAGCTCCTATTCAGAAACTTGCAGACTATATCTCCAAGTATTTTGTGCCTCTGGTTGGTGCTATCATTCCTATTTGTCTACTGTTTTTTGTTTTGTGCTTGATTTTTGTTATCTCTAACAGTGTTTTCTGTACACTTTTGCAGGTAATTTTGCTTTCTTTTCTCACTTGGATTGCCTGGTTTTTAGCTGGAAAGTTGCATTTGTATCCTAAGTCCTGGTTGCCTTCTTCAATGGACAGTTTTGAACTAGCTCTCCAATTTGGGATTTCTGTTATGGTCATAGCTTGCCCTTGTGCTCTTGGCCTTGCCACCCCGACGGCTGTGATGGTCGGGACCGGTGTCGGTGCATCTCAAGGTGTACTAATCAAAGGTGGCCAAGCTTTAGAATTTGCACATAAGGTACATACTTATACACATCGACATCAAGAACACACCCTTTCTTCAAATCTTCCCTATAATTCTTTTGGTCTAATGATACCTTGCAGGTCAGCTGCATTGCGTTTGATAAGACAGGAACGCTAACAATAGGAAAGCCAGTGGTTGTAAATGTCAAACTAATGGACACTATAGTACTTGAAGAACTGCTTGAACTCACTGCTGCTACTGAGGTTTGGTTTTGCAATCGAAAAAAGCTTCAAAATTTCAAAACTCTCGTAACTCAAATGGTCTTTTTCTTGATGTTTGTTGATCAGGTGAACAGTGAGCATCCAATAGCCAAGGCCATTGTTGAATATGCTAAGCAATTCAAGGAAGAACATAACCCCATTTGGCCAGAAGCTCAAGAGTTCATATCCATTCCTGGACATGGAGTGGAAGCCATTGTAAGGAACAAGAAAGTTGTGGTTGGAAACGAGAGCTTGATGATGAACAATGGCATAGAAATTCTTGGGGAAACGGAGAGCTTCCTTGTCGATGCCGAAGGTATGGCGAAAACCACGGTTTTGGTGGCCGTAGATAGAACGGTGTCGGGAGTTATCGTGGTGTCGGATCCATTGAAACCAGGAGCCAAAGAAGTGATCTCCATTCTCAAATCTATGGAAGTCAAGAGCATAATGGTAACAGGTGACAATTGGGGGACTGCAAATTCCATTGCCAAAGAAGTTGGAATAGAAACGGTCATTGCAGAGGCCAAGCCTCAGCAGAAAGCAGAGGAAGTGAAGAATCTTCAGACGGCGGGGCACACAGTGGCAATGGTGGGAGACGGGATCAATGACTCGCCCGCCCTTGTAGCAGCCGATGTCGGGATGGCGATCGGAGCTGGCACGGACATTGCCATTGAGGCAGCAGACATTGTTCTAATGAAAAATGACTTGCAAGATGTTATAACTGCCATTCATCTTTCAAGGAGAACCTTTGCTAGAATTCGCCTCAATTACATTTGGGCTCTTGGTTATAATCTTCTTGCCATTCCGATCGCCGCAGGCGTCTTGTTCCCTTCGACACGGTTTCGGCTACCACCGTGGATCGCCGGAGCTGCCATGGCTGCTTCTTCTGTTAGTGTGGTATGCAGTTCTTTGATGTTGAAGAAGTACAAGAGACCAAAAAAGCTTGATGAAATTGATATTCAAATGAAAGGAATAATAGTTCAATGATGTGTATATTATATTATAAAACGAAAATATTATCAAGATATTTATGAAATAAGAGTTTGAAATTCTCATTGAATTACAATTATTTCAAACAGCCACGTGGTAAGACTATATTGTCACACGTGTCAAACGCGTCTCCTCGAAATTTGAACAGGCTTGTGGGCCCAGCTACCGCTATATATAATCAGGCCCATTTGTTCATCTACTTCCATCCTTCATGTTCGCTGTTTCAATACGCTATCTTCTCAGAAGAAATTTCTCCAGCGTTCGATCTGTATCTTCATCTTTGGTTTTCGATAACCGAATCTTGCCCGATTCGAAGCAAACCCTATTGCATAGTACGCAGTGTTCTTCCGTAACTCGTTTCGTTTCACCGATTAAGTCAGGTTCTTCGCGTCTCGGCTTGTTTTCGATTCGGTTGGATCATACTATGGCTACCCCGTCCCAGACTTCAGTCCATGACTTCACCGTTAAGGTTGGATTTCTTGTGCCTTTTTCATGTTTGCATGAGTTTGTTTTGTTTATAGATCGGGTCTGATTTTGAGTCATGAAAATTTGGAATTTAGGGGAAATGGTTTTATTCTTTCTTGATTTTTCTAGAGAGTACTTATAATCAAACTTTCGAATAATTTCATCTCCTTTTTAGAGAATTGTGCGCGTACGGTATCATTTAGTATGCAGCTTGTTGTGAGAAAGTGTTCTTTCCGTTTATGATTTTCCATTGGATCTATAATTAAGTTGGGGGACTCCGTTTCTTTTTTATTTGCTTCCTGGGCATGTTATTAATTTGTTGGCTTGTTTTAAAACTCGTATGAACTGCTTGTGAATGGCGCCATATTTCACTTTTAACGGTATCTACCTCTGTTTACAGGATGCTAGAGGAAATGATGTTGACCTCAGCATTTACAAAGGAAAGGTCCTCTTGATTGTCAATGTTGCCTCACAATGGTAATGTACACAGTTATTGCTAACTCCTCTGCCGCAAAAACATTAGAGATCTTACAATTTTGTTTTGAAAGTTTTTGAGCTGGTCTTCCCTCTTTGATAATGAAATTTTGTTCAAGTGTTTGAGTTGATGATATTGTGTCATGTCGGTTTCCTGCTATTGTTGATAACTTAAGCTGTCTGTGTAGTCCAAATGGTAGAATTATGACTTCGAGTGCATTTATAATCATGATAATGAACAGTCCGCTCTGTTTTCGAAGAGAAAAATCTCTCTAACCATGATTTATAGAATTATGTCCATATTAGATTCCTATGATTGAACTATTATTTATAGTTTAGGAAATCATAATTATCCATTATTAAATTTATGGGTAGCTATTTTGCTATCGTTTTGCTTTCTTTTTAATAGTCAGTTTTTGATAAACTGCAGTGGCTTGACTAATTCGAATTACACTGAACTGAGTCAACTATATGAAAAATATAAGGGCCAAGGTTTGTTCTAAACATCCTTCTATTCTTCTTCTCTTCAGCTTCAATTCATCCATCAAGTTCATATTTATGATTAACACTGGTTTTCTATTTACAGGACTTGAGATTCTTGCATTTCCCTGCAACCAATTTGGAAGCCAGGAGCCAGGAACCAACGAAGAGATTGTGCAGTTTGCTTGCACTCGTTTTAAGGCTGAGTACCCTATTTTTGACAAGGTTAGATTTATGCTGAAGGCTTGCTTATTTATTATACACTTTTGAGACTATAGAACTGCGAAGCTAAGCATTTCCAAGCTCAATTTCTTGTTCGTGTAGGTGGATGTGAATGGAAACGACGCCGCTCCTCTGTACAAGTTCTTGAAGTCGAGCAAAGGTGGGCTCTTCGGAGATGCCGTTAAGTGGAACTTCTCCAAGTTCTTGGTGGACAAAGATGGGCACGTAGTTGATCGTTATGCCCCAACAACTTCCCCCCTCAGCATTGAGGTAAATCCAATAGTTCTTCGTAAATCGAACTTTATACACACACACACATATCTTTTAATCGAAAATCTAAACTTGAGCATAGCTTACCTAGTTAAAAGGGTTAGAAGGGGGAGGTCGTCTCTAGCCCGAATAATTTCAATTAGTTATGTCAAAATTTGAACTGGGGGATGGCTGTGTTTTTGCAGAAGGATGTGAAGAAGCTGTTGGGAGTTGCTTAGAAAACATCTGAAGGCTGCCTTTCTTTGTGTTTTGATTAGAAACTTGAATAAAGCTGCTGTGTATTTGCTCTGATTTGTATGTGCTTTCTGAATCTTCCATGTACTTAGGAGACTGTAAGTTGAAAATTATGTAATAAGTTTCTTAAGCTTTAATGTAACTGTTGACACTTTGTCTGGGGACATTGATCCCAACCAAATGTAGCTGTTCTTATGTTGGGTTTTGCTTGCTCAAATGTAATTTCTTGGAAAAAGAAAATTGATTACATTAATATCACGACAGGATTTATCTAAAACTGCTTTATCCTGAATATTTTATTTATTTATATTGTTGTTTACAGGAAAGCTCTCTTGGAAGGCTAAAATTTAAAAATATCTTCTGTTCTAAAATGAATTTTTATTTTATTTATAAACATATTTTATTCTAACACATCCTTTCTTCTAATTTGTATTTGATTACATTTAATTAGATGCTTTCTTGTTCTAATTTGTATTTATTACATTTAATTATAGGAAGATCAAAATTTGTTTGCATACATAATTGAGGCTAAAATGGTAATCTGATTTATTTATTTTTATTTCAATAATTTGGAGAGCTTTGTGAGACATGTATTTATAAAACATTTCTCTAGAAGAATTCGTGTAGGCAAGCTTCATGCTTGCCATTAGTTTATAGAAACTGCTAAATAAAATATTATGCTCCATTCTTCTAATTAATAACACTAAACTCATAATTAAAAATTGAGTGATAAGAAATTCAATTTTAAAAATTAGTACTTAAGAGATTAAATCACGAATGAGAAGCTTAAGTATCCATTTAGCCTATTTTATTTTGTTTTTTCTTTATAATTTTAAATTACCGTTGACTAGGAAAAAAACTAAATTGTTAATTAATGAAATTTCACGACGAAGCGTTTTTTTAATCTTGATTCTAATTTAAATTCCAGCTTATTGTCAGTTCACTCTTCTATAATCGCTAATTCTTTGCTTTCGATTGAAGCTCTGCTCTGTTGCTCGCTGAACTTCATCTTTGATCTTACCATGGCGACCCAACCATCGAACCACCCAGAATCCATTTACGACTTCACTCTGAAGGTTTATTCTCGTTCTTTAACTCCTTATTCATGTGTTTTCCGCCGTTTTCCCCTCACTTTGTGTGCTTATTGTTGCAATACTCGGAGAGAAGTTCACTCGTATTTCCATACGAATCGGTGGCGATTCAAATTAACGGTTGTCTAAACTTATCTGCTGCAAAAGAACAATGGTGTGTTTTGAGTTTCTATGCGAACTTATACTTACAAACGACGGGTGGGCATTAGGGACTTATTTTACCCCAATTCTGATGTTTTATTAGATTAACGAAGAATTGAGGGATCGAGGCAAAATTTGGCAAAAAGCAGGTCTCAATTTGTGGATCTTCGTTCTGTATGAATGAAAGGGGGTCTTGTTACCGCTGAATGCATCTTTTTGAATCGGATGTTTTATTGTTGTTTTAACTTGTTTCTGTTTGTAGGTATACCTAGTCCAGCTTCTTCGCTTTTGTGTTCTATTCATAGGAAAAACTTTATTGCTTTTGATATTGGCATGAATTTCAGAAACATTTTTGTGGGCTTGTTTGCAGGATGCACAGGGAAATGATGTCAACCTTAGCATATACAAGGGTAAAGTTCTACTCATTGTCAATGTTGCTTCGAAATGGTACTCTCTCTCTTTTACTTTCGATATCTGCATCTGTTTGAGCTTTGGTTTGAAACATTTATTTCGGTCTTACATTGGGTATTTCAAAGAGAGATAGTTTAACATCAATGTGGGTTGGTCCTATTATTTACCACTTTTCCCTGAGAGTGTTTTTGATTTTCTTTTTTGTCCCTCGCAACAGTGGGATGACAAATTCGAATTACGTGGAGTTGAACCAACTATACGAGAAATACAAGGAACAAGGTTTGCCAATTATCACCGTCTTCGTGAATTATCGCTTACTTAGTATGTTCTTGTTGCTTTTGTTTTTGTTTTGTTTCTTCTATTGAATAATTCTCTGTTGATTCCTATTCCCTTTCTTATTATTGTTTAGCTGAGAAGAAAGCTGTTTAGTGTTGGTATACAATCTCTCAATTATAACTCTCTTTCCATCTAGGCCCACTTTAGCGGATATTGTCATCTTTGGATTTTTCCTTTTGAGCTTTTTCTCAAGATTTTAAAAATGCGTCTACTAGGGAGAGGTTTCCACACCCTTATAAAAAGTGTTTCGTTCTCCTCCCCAACCAATGTGGGATCTCACAGCTACCAACAGGTTTCTACACCCTTATAAAGAATGCATTGTTCTAATCCCAACCGATGTGGGATCTCACAGCTATTAACTCAATACATTACTACCTTGTCTTTAGCCCTTTAGCCCTGGAATAGCTGGCCTTATGTGGAGTATTTCCATTTCTAGCGAGAATGATGGCTTCTAGTACCGTAGCTTAGTTTGCTTTTTGGTTGAGGATATTGCAGGTTTGGAAATACTGGTATTTCCATGTAATCAGTTTGGCGATGAGGAACCGGGAAATAACGAGGAGATCAAAGATTTTGTTTGCAGTCGTTTCAAATCAGAATTTCCAATTTTTGACAAGGCAAGTAGAATATTACTGGGAAAACTTTATGTTACTATATAAGTATAAATTTATCCTATTTTCTTTGTATTAGATTGAAGTAAATGGAAACAATTCTGCTCCACTCTACAAGTTCTTGAAATTGGGCAAATGGGGGATATTTGGGGACGATATTCAGTGGAATTTTGCCAAGTTTCTGATCAACAAGGATGGCCAAGTAGTTGATCGTTTTTACCCCACAACATCACCTCTCAGCATTGAGGTAAACCTGCAACTGACAACTTTCTTTACATCAGAAAGTCTTAGATTTTATCAGACAGGAGAATCGTTATAACTTTAGCCTCTTGATTCTGCTGCTGCAGCATGATGTCAAGAAGCTGTTGGGTATCTCATGAGCTCTGAATCATACCACATGCACGTCCGTATCATCAGAATGCTGCTCGATGGAGATGAACTTCGAAATCTGTAATTGTCCCCGTGGATACTCATAACAGGTCTTGCGCTTGTTACTATATTGATGATTTTTTAGTTTAAAACTTGTAGTGGATGGTTGAAATGTCTGAAATTCCTGGATTTATGATATGTATTATTGAAGATCATACATGATTGACCTGTAGTCTATAGAATTTCAGATAAACATATTGAAAGGATCAAAATACAAATAGTTGAACAAAATTCTAATTCCTATTCCATTCCAGTTTTGATTCTAACCAACACCACCATATAATTCTTTTCATCTTAAGTAGAAGCCCTTGAAAAGGAAATTGAAATGAGAAACTCTGATGTATAACTTAAAATTACATCTTAGAACACAACATAATATCCTATGGCTCCCTAAAATTTTCATTAGATGGAAAATTTCTGCTCAGACAAACATGCTTCTCCCTCCTGCTACAGCTGCCCTGAAATACTACCCGCAAAAACCAGAAACTCTGTCCAATAAAATCAACATTGACTTGAGAAACTTGAAATGAAGCCTCTTGCTACATACCATGTTAGCATCGAATCTGTTAACCGCTGCGAAAAGAAGTCTTGACACAATGAAAGGTAGTCCTCACAAGGTTTGGTTCATTTACAACAACACATATGTACAAAATGAACATGTGTCTGTTGCAATATTTCATCATCCTCGTGTCAAATCGATTCCAGTATGAGGGTTTCTCACATCGACTGAACGGGAACCAGGCCAGACACCAATTGCAGAAGGATTGTATGTTTGAGCAGATGGGGCACTCGACGGCGAAACCAAATTATCATGATGATCATTTTCGGAACCGTCATTGCTTCTCAGACCAGCGACCTGCTTATTCTTGATTTTTGCACCATAAACAAAGCTACAAGCAACTACCTGCAAGAGAATAAGTTTGATAATTAAATAACTTGAGGCTTCACCATGATAGGGATTTTGCAGATGCAAATTATTATCGAGCCAAAATTATAGCAACATGTAATCTAGTTCACTGGCAAGGCCATGTTGCCTTGATAATTCAATGGGATGTACCTGAACAGGGCCAGCCGCTGTAAGAACGGCAACTCCACCACCAATGACATGACCATCAGGACTAGAGAGGGAAACACTAATACCGCCCGTCCTATTTCGAGGACCACCATCTTCAGCCACCAAGTAAGAACCAGTCAAACACAATATGTGGAAATGACCCTGCAAAACCCAAACATGTTTCATAACAAGGAAAATAACATTGTTGCATCATCTTAAATATTGTTAGCTAAGGACACTGAGAGGAACATCACCGTTAGCCAACAACAAAATGGCAGTTACTGTTTACAATGAAATAATACAATAATCACTCCCACTCTGGCACCAAGAAGTAATCACTCCACATAACGAAACAAGCGACATAGACGACCAACTCAATGAATCCACCACTATGCCAGAACCTGCTAAAACTAAAATTGAGTTTAAATCCACCACATTGCCTTAGCTGCCTTCCACCCTAAAGAATTGGGAGAGATTTTTGGAGGCGTTCAGGTTGTCCTTAGTTCAAGTTCAGAATGGTCGGACAATGATGGGAGAAATCCTTATTCACCTTCCTTTGAGATGGAAAGATTACATTGGCGTACCAAAATTTAGGTTGTATAATGAAACATTTGGTTTTAGAGATATAGAAACGTTTACACAAATAAAGAGAAGTCTTTAGATGGGTTTTATAGATTTATGAGCCCAAAAGGTATAATCATCTATCAAAAAGTTAGTTCCCTTATTTTAAGATTGTTCACTATTCGACCACAGTCATAGTCCAACATGATCGTACTTGTGTCGAAGTTGGAAAATGGCAAACTAATTGAATCACTGAGAGCAAAATTCAGATCCTATGCTTATGGTCAAGGCAGAAATTGCAATTACTCTACATTATTCTATGGGAGTTTTTTGGTCTTACTGTAGTTGATGACAGTATTCCTATTGATGATAGAAAAGAAATTCAAAGTTGGAAACAAAATGAGACAAAAAGGCAGTCCAAAGTCATCTTTTTGTAAGAAACAACGTTTCATTAATAGGGACGAAACATCATACAAAAGAATAACTGAATAAGTAATCTCATATGCAGACCTATGAAAAAATTGCAAGATTCATATATTGTTGTATAGAGGCATCAAAGTGATGTGATTTATCGTGAAGAGAATAAGTAAAATCAAATAAAATAATTCTTAAACCTCATATGTGACGCTCACGCCAGTAGATGCAGGCTGACGCAGTGTAACAGAAGAAACGGTACCATTGCCCGACATGATGCAAACAGCCCTTGGCCTCTGCTGTGCAAACGACAATACTTTATCTACAATATCCTGGAAACAAAGATACTAATTCAAATGCTTAATTTCCTTCCTTTTTTCTTGGAATGGGGAGTGGGAGAGAATGGAAATTTAACATGCTGTGTTCCCCGCCTGTAAATATTGCAACCTAAAGAAACCAAGGTAATGAAAATAAGGTTTTCCTTTTACATGGAAGAATAACTATTTTCAGCTACTTTCATGGCTGCATATTTCAAGGAACTCAAATTAATATCTAATAAAGAAACACTTGAAGCTACGCCATTATGCATCAGATCTCATTCCATATTTACAAAAGAACTATTTTGAAAAGGGCTATAACTGAACACATAATACACTTGAAATTAGTTGTTTGAAGTATTAAAAGGTTATAGCATACTTCTCCAGCTCCAACGTGAATGACATGTGGAGCAAAAGCTAGTCCAGCTGAATTGTTCATCCACTCACCTGACAGAACACGAGTAGAAGTGAATAATCATGACCATAGCCTTCTCTGACATGTTTAAGAGACAATATAAACGTTTTGGCAAACTAAAAATGAACAGTACATGATGACTTGCATTAAACAATGGCCATGCTGGACAGGTAGAATGCTTAACTAGTTGAACAAGCATGCACATTGAAACTAAATCAGAAAAACGAAGTAAAATCTACCAAGGAGAGCTAATTGCTGTTTCCTTCCAGAGCCAGGCGGCCGCCCTCTTCGTTGTCTCGGGGTTGAGGAATTCGAGCCTGGAGTGAGCTTAGAACCAGCAGACATGGGAGACAGACCCAATGAGACCGGCCCATCCGGAGCATATTTCCTTGGCCTCCCCCTCTTTTTCTTTACAGGTTCACCAGAGTTCACTCCAGGTGAGACATTCATACTAATCCCACGAAGGTAATTGGAATGAGATGGCTCAACAGCATACGTTGGTCCAACCGAGTTGCCTCTGAGATTTGAGTGGGACAAAACACCCTGGTTAGCCATTGGCCGGAATACAGGGGAGGCATGTGATCCAGCCGATGGCAGCCCTGATCCAGAGCCACCAACCCCTCCTCCCCTATGTATGTAGTAAGAAGCAGAGCCGCCAGACAATGCCATGCCGTCCCTCCCATCCATTCATTTACTTGCAAGAATAGCCTCACAGAAGAAAGACTCGTGTGGTCTTAACAACAAAGAAAATGCTTTTCTCCAGAAGTGTTTTCAGAAAACTTCAAACCCAAATCTCTAACCATAACAGAAGAGGGAAGAATTCCAGTCGAAAAGTTCAAGCAACAGGTATTGACTGAACAAGAGCTGTTTTTACAAGACACCCTCGTTAGAAGTAGAAGAGAACATGTGAAGAAAAATGTGGAAATTTTCAAACTCCCAGAAGACTACGAAATGAATGAAAGAAAAGGGTTTAGCAGGGGTTTAACAAGAGAGGGAGAAGTGCAAGACAGACCCAGAACGAGAAATTAAACTTAAGAGAGACAGAAATAAAAAAAAATAAAAAATAAAAAAAGGAGAGAAAGAAGAAAGAAAAGGCATTAAAAGAAAACGAAGGTGAAACCGAAATGGGTTTGAGCAGAAGAGAGAGAAACAGTGGGACTAAGACGAGAAATGCAGAGAAATGAGGAGGAAGAGATGAGAAGGGAGGAAAAGGAGAGGAAGTTGAAGAAGGAGAGGAGAGTGAAAGAGCGATGAAACCCTAGATTTGATTGAAAATCTAGGGTTTTGAGAAGGAAAATGCAGGAGGGTGGTGGAAAAGAAGATAGGAAAGGGGGAAAGAAAGAAAAGACAAAGGGAGGGAGGGGGAGGGTGGAAGGGAATGGAATGGAAAATGAAAAGAAAAGGATGAGCTTTTGAATTAAAGTTGAAAGTGGGGATGTGAACAACAACAGTACAAGTGTGAGTATGAACTCAGAGCGAGAGCAAGAGTAGGAAGTAAAGCCATTGTCTTTATCACTTTTTTCTTTTTTTCTTTTCCTTTTAATTTATAATCGGTATTATTTATTATTACAAAATAGTCAAATGAAAAAAAAAAAAAAAAAAAAAAGGGGG
>NW_019272032.1:3197918-3219522 GCF_002738345.1 Cucurbita maxima | reverse complement strand
AAAAAAAAAAAAAAAAAAAAAAAAAAAAAAAAAAAAAAAAAAAAAAAAAAAAAAAAAAAAAGGGTGTAATGGGAGAGACAGAGTGGGGCCCACGCCCACCAAATTACCAAATCCATCCGCTGTACTTATCGAAGTGTTTCTTTTTTCTTTTTTTATTTTCATTTTTTGGTTTGGGCTTTTTTTTTCTTATAAAAGGATAAAAAAAAAAAGGGCTAAGCACAGCTATGTTGCCTTCAATGGCTATTTATTTTTTTCTGGTAACGTTATAAATAAATGTTTTTTTTTTTTTAAATAAAAAAATGGATTAGCTTTAGACTGGGTTTTGTTATGGTATGCCCATTCTCATGAAAATTAAGTTTCAACTTTTGATGGAAAAAAAAAATAATAAAAGAAATAAGAGGGGAAGGACAAAGTAAGTAGAGGTTTATCCTTAAAAAATATATTTTTTTTTTAAAAAAAAAAACTATTTTTGTTTCATTAGTATAAGAAAGGTAAATATTTTTACATATATTTAAAACATGGAGAATAACATTTAATATTATATATATATTTTTTTTTCATAACTCACTATTTCAATATTAATCTTAGTCCAAGTCAACTAACACTTAAAAGTGAAAATACTTTTTTAATTTGGTTAAAATGCAAGTTCATTATATATTTAGAGACCTATTGAATGAAATTAAAATGGCAACTTCTTTTTATATCATACCCATGTAAGTGAACATATAAGAGCATGATTTGTAAAATAAATTATATGGTCTCGTTGTTGTCATTACTAATCATTTAGAAATAAACAAACATGGAAACAAGCACTTGATCTCAATTTCCATAAGCAAAATTCCAAAAAAGAGGAGCCTAATAAGCCGACTACTCGAGTTTGAGCACATGATTCACTCACTTGAGTTAAAATTGACAACGATATCGAAGAATTACCAGCGAACCTTTTGGACTGAGCTTCAAAATAAACCGTTCCATCTAGGAGTATCAAGTGTCTGCATTATAATGACTAAATTTAGTTTCTATTTGGTCTTTGAAGTTTCAAAAATCACGTACTGAACTTGTGAATAAATTTTCAAAGAAGCAACTTCATTGACAAACCAGTACCTGATCCCATATGACCCATCTTACTTTACCTCTCTTCCAATTCTGGTCTTCTGTTAAAATGATCCAAGTAACCCTGAGATATACCACCCTATTGTTAATGAACTGAAGTTTTAATTGCTGTTTTAGATGCAATTCTACCAACCTCGGCAAGATAATAGAAAGCTAAAACTAAAGAGGAAAACAAAATTGTAAATTACCTGAAGTATTCCAACCGCAGCAAACTTGTCAATTATTGTCTTTGACAAAATAGGAGGCAGTTTCAATGGCTTTATCAGAAGTTCCACATTCTGTGTATAGAGATCAAAACCACAAATTCAATATTCAATGTTGAATGAAATGCAATGCAATGCAGCAGCCTATTCACAAGTCAATACCGCGATTCAAAAAGGGGAGCTAGACAATTCAAACATAATCACAATTGTATGAACGAGTCATTGAATTGACAGAGACATTGAAAGGCATGTCACATAAGTCCCAAGACTAACAGGAAGGGCTGTCCACACTAATAACATTGACAACCTTTGATGTAAAGCACTCGTCCCAAAAAGTATATTTTACGCCTTCAAGTTTTCCAGTTTTACAAAGGTCATCGATGAAGATCTTCACTTGCACAGCCTGTACACAGAATAATATAGTGTCAAGTAGAGATGAGAGTCAATAATGATGAATTTCAAGAGATAAAGAACACACATCGGCGTTGCGTCGTTGTCCATCGAAAGGGTATCCAACAATGAACCCTGACAGAGAAAGTTCAGAGATCTGCAAACACAAACCAGAAGCAGGTGTAAATATACACATCATGGAAATGACTGAAGGTTTCAAGAAAGAATAGCATTGGCGATTCAATATCAGATAATCAAAGATTAAAAATAACTATGCTGCACAGCAACACATCACGGAAGAAGGGGGGAAAAAATGGTGAAGTTAGAGCTAATGTATTACATTTCAAACCTAGAGATATCTACCCAATTTCATAGTGGCGTCATAAGAACTCCCATTTGGACATTAGAAGGTACTCACTGAAGATTGAGTAAATTAACTTCCTCCCTACAGAATTTTGTGGCACCACCCTTCAATCATTGCTTATCATTTATCATTGCATCAAATAACATTTAACAAATATTCAGAACAAAACAGAGTAAAATATCTCACCAATCTCTGAAAATCCAGAGCCATCAGATGCATATTGGTTTTCTTCCTGAACAAAACACTGCAGAACCGAAGAACAACAAGTACTGGTCACGTTATTTTAACTTCAACTTAAATCCCATTACTACAAATCTCTCAGACACAATATTATGAACAGAGAAACAAAATACCTAAGAGGCGACGCGATTTTATTATCTGGATCAGAGACGGCCAAACCAACATACTTATCACCAACATCTAAACCCAAAAAACGGCCACGTTCAAGGGCATTTCCCTTTAACAAATCGCGAAACAAATTCAACGGCCTCACGTACTTCATCTTGTACTACTATCTAGCTCAGTGAACCATGTTATCCAGCAGCTGATTCGCAAATCATTTTCAGCTTCGCGCCTTCGAATCCCAAAACGTACAATTAGTGCAGCAATTAATTCAGCACATTCAAATTCATTCGCAATCCATTGTAACTTGAAAACTCAATAGAATTCATAAATTCCAACTATTACCTGCAGACTTGAAGATGAAGGACAGTGAATTAAGCCCGAACTCGAAACCTCGATACAATTCTTTTCGGAAGAAATCCCAATTTGATCTGGTCAGGACCAGACCTTTGGAAAACCTTTGAAATTTCATTAGGCTCATTACCAAGCCCTTGGGCCCAAATCTTTTAGGTCATTTTAATAACTATTTTGCTTAAAATTTGATGTATATTTAAATAATTTAAAAATTACTTATTATCATTTGTCTATTTGAAATTAATTTTTGTTCAAAATTGATAAATTAATGGACAATTTTTATTTATAAGGAAAACCACATTAATATGTTTCCAAAATTTATAATTAGATGCTAATAAATAATAATGTATTAAAATGTATATATTATTAATGAAAAACCTACGGAAGTAATCCATTATTTATTTATCCTAATCAATTGATTTAACTACGTTAATTGAACTCGTAAATAAAATATAGTTTGAGTTTCAATAGTTTGTGTACTCGACCATATACTTTGAAAAAAAAATGTTAACATTTTAATTTTATAATTTATTTAATAAATTTAATGCTACATTTTTATATTTTATTTGAGATGATTTTTAAGTGGTTTAAAAATATTTAAAAGTGAAAAAAAAAAAAAAACAAACAAACATGGGCAGGACCTCACGTTGTGATTTATGAGTTCTTATTATTCATATTATTATTATTTGGTAATTAAGAATTTGATGGAGAGGAACCCATGTTGCGAAGGTCAAACACCAGCACCATTAACAAAAAAAAGAGACTCGGGTCCATTAAATTACATTGGATGGATACAAATTTCTAATCTCTTTAGAGTATATAATTTAATAAATCGAACTACGATCGACACAACATCGTTACAATATTTTTTTAGGAACTAAAAAAAACTTTGTAAAAATTGTTTTTTTTTCGAGATCGGGATGATCACTAAGACTTATATCCCTCCAATTAAATCAAATCAATCTAATTTACGCTAATTATTTTATGGCAATTTACAATTCATTATAAAAAAAATGTGCATTTTAATTTAAAGACATATTTGTTATTTTGGAGGCTTTAGAAATACGGAAACAGAAAGAAAAAAAACATTATTATTATTTATTATTATTATTTATTAAGCAGGAAAAAGGGGTGATGTCGGTGGAAATAGGTAATTGGACGACCAAACACACGCTCGCTGCAAGAAAAAGACAGAGAAAATTGGTTTTAAATGGCCTTTTTTAAATTATTATTTTTTTGAGAATCAAAATTTTTGCAAAAATATATATTTAAGTTTTAATCTTTTTTTTCTTTTGTTTAATAATAATTTTCCTCATCCAAATCTGAAAGCATTCAAGCCATTTTTTTTCTCTGTTTCAGACTCCTTCATCAACTCAGTTCTTATGAAGTTCTCTGAAAATGAATTCCAGAAGAGCGATAACTCTGTTTTGAGACCGATTCTTCTTTACTCTTCAATTTTCCTTCTGGGCTTCTTTACTTCTGAATCCACGAGTAATTAAAAACCGCTTAGTTTGCTGATTCAGGTTCTCGAACCTCATACTCCCTTTTTAATTTCACCTCGTTTTCCTAAACAAACACTTTTGGTCTTGCTTTTTGTGACCTTTGCCATGATTATAAAGGGATTTTGTTGATTGGCTCTAGGACGCACGCACGCGTCTGTTTCTGCTCTGTAATTTAAGTGGGTGTGCCTTGTTCTTTGTTAATTTTTTCTTTTATGAGAATCCAGGGAGTTCTCAGAATTTTTGCGAGCGGTGGCTCAATTTAGATCCTATTGAGTTGACCCAGATAGGAATTTACAAGAAATAGGTTTCTTCGAGTAATTTTCGCCTCAATTGACTTGGATTTGACTTGTTTTTTGCGATTATTTTTGCATTTGTTTCTGTTCTTAAAGTGTTGCTTTCGGATTTTCCTAAGCTCAAGTGAACTCCGAATCGGATTTTTGCGTTATTGTTTAGCACACACTTTCTTTTCTGCGATTAGATACGATTTGGGTTTCTTCGCATCCATCTGCTTAGCTTTTGTGGTGTTATATGTGAAATGAGTTGATGAATTTGACTTGGGTATGTCTAATTTGGCTTCTTCAGGATTCTATTGGATTGGCTCATTGGCATGTGGCGTTGGATGGACTAGAGGAGCTTTACAAGCACTTTTATAATCTAAAGCTCTGAATCATAATCATTGCATCTGTGGTCAAATTTGGTTATCGGGATGGGTTGTGAATGTTCGAAGTTCGCAGATTGTTGTTTTGGTTCAGAGGAAACCAAGCCAGTTGCTAGTGTTCCAGAAGATGGTAATAAGTTTGTGCATTTTAGAGGTTCCTGAGAATTCTAATGCTCATGTTTTCATGTTGTTCATATGTTCAGAAAGTGTTGTGAAGAGCGAGTTGGATGTGCCCACATTTCGTGAGTTCACCATTGATCAATTGAGGATGGCTACGTCTGGATTTGCTGTTGAAAATATAGTATCTGAACATGGGGAAAAGGCTCCGAATGTGGTTTACAAGGGGAAGCTCGATAACCAGAGACGAATTGCCGTTAAAAGATTTAATAGATCAGCCTGGCCAGATGCTAGACAATTTTTGGTTAGTACGGTCTCCATTTCGCATTTTTATGTTGCCATATTCTCGTGCATTCAAACGCATTTACACGTGTTCATTTTGAAGTCCATGGAGGACTCGATTAGGTTGCCCTTTCCAGTTTGGTAGGGATGACCACTTCTGGTAGATAATGAACACATTCTTGAAAGAATGTGAGCTACAATATATCAACCTACTTGATAACAAGATATTACACAAATTTCCTCCAATTTCCAGTAATTGAAATGAACTACATACGTTAGGGGCATTTCAATTTACAATCTTGGGCTTATTATATTCTGTTATGAAGGTCTAGGGACCTAACTTTTAATCTGTCTTATCTAGCTTGCTCTTTGTTTGACTCTCAAATGAACGAACAGAATCTTGTGTTGGTATATTGCATCTTGAGTATTTTGATAGAATTCTTGATGAAATTTCCATCAGCCCATGATCTATATGTCTGCAATATATACTTTTTTAGGACGAAGCAAGAGCTGTCGGTCAGCTTCGAAACCATAGATTGGCAAATTTACTTGGCTGTTGCTTCGAGGGCGAGGAGCGGTTGCTTGTTGCAGAATTTATGCCCAATGAAACATTAGCAAAGCACTTATTTCATTGTAAGTTCATTGAAGTTATTATTCTTTTGATACACTTGAACTTCATATCAGCTACATTATATCTATTTTCACATTCAAGCCATGATTGTTTTCTATACCTTATGAATATTTTTGCTTCATGGGAGATGCAATCTAAGTGCTTGGCATTTTTCTTCTGAGGTGGTGGGTATTAATTGTTTATTTGTTCAACCCCTGTGACCTTCTTGTATGCCTATCCTTCCCGTTTTGACACAACATTTTGACCTAATTTAATTTTTACTATCATATATCATTGATGTACACTAATAAACCAATAGATGAGTATCATCGATTTACGTCGGTTGGTCTATTAGTGATAGACACCTTCTCTAATAGACATCCATTAGCGGTATAAATCTATCAGTGATATATGTGAGAGTAAAAAGGAAATTACGTAAAAATGTCTATATATGTGTGCAGAAAATATAATTTTTTTTTTTCATATTTGAAAACTCATAATCATGATGCCGTCTTAGCAAATATGGGAATGTGAATTTGCACCCATTAAAGTTTCTCTCAAATTGATTAACTATATGTTGACATAATTTTGTAAGCTAACTTATGTGTGGATGAGTGTTTTAGTCCTTTGGCATGCTTTATTGCGTTAGTATATTCATTCATTTCTTTTATATGGTTATCTGCCGCACGTGTTTCCTAAATTTTGTACATGCGCTATTCAGGGGAAAATCAGCCGATGAAGTGGTCGATGCGGTTAAGGGTGGCACTACATCTTGCACAGGCTCTTGAATATTGCACCAGCAAAGGGCGAGCACTTTATCACGATCTAAATGCTTACAGAATTGTTTTTGATGATGTATGTATCATTTTATCTTTTCTTCCATATCTCATACCCTCATATTAGGATTTGACTAAGTTATTCACACTAAACATATCTTCTTTTAGGAAGGAAACCCTCGACTTTCATGTTTCGGTCTGATGAAAAATAGTAGAGATGGGAGAAGTTACAGCACAAATTTGGCATTTACTCCCCCTGAATATTTAAGGACAGGTATATGCTCTCTATCTGGATGAAAATTTTATTATACCACGTGAAATTATGCTCATATATTGGGTTCAAACTTCAAGCGTCATGGTGACTACTTAGAATATTGCATCACATGTAAGGTGGGAGATTTAAACATACAACGTCTTAGTGGGAGTAGAAATACCATTGAGTAATGCTCATGTTTGCCATACTCTCTTATTTAGAACTCTTACCGTTCTATGTACTTATGGTTTTCGCTGCAGGTGGAATAACACCAGAAAGTGTCATATACAGCTTTGGAACTCTTTTGCTTGACCTTCTAAGTGGAAAACATATTCCTCCAAGCCATGTAAGTGTCTTATTTTTTGAAAAGCTGTTTCTATATTGTTTTGGCATGAGTTCTTTTAAGATCTGGCAATGTTTGGTATGGCGAGAAAACAACAAATTTATTCTTGGAAATCTCTATGTTACCCCTGTACCTTGTCGTTCATAAATTTGGTACCAAGTTTTTTACTTTACTAATATTTGTTTGGACATCTCTCAGGCTCTAGACCTCATACGGGACAGGAATCTTCAGATGCTTACTGATTCTTGTCTGGAAGGACAATTCTCAAATGATGAGGGTACTGAATTAGTGCGGCTTGCTTCACGCTGTTTACAGTATGAACCTAGAGAGCGTCCCAATACAAAATCATTAGTTGCGGCATTGATTCCTCTTCAGAAAGATGTCGAGGTTCCTTACCCCCCCGCTTAGTGCTTGCATTTATTGTTTTGAGCATCTCCCTTATCAATCTCTTTTGGTAACTTGTACTATGCATAGGTTCATATTTACTGTATGAGCTGCTAGATTCTGGACAAGAAGCATGCTACATGAGATCTATGATAATATCTGGCTGTTTGGTTTATTTGCTTAGTATGGATATAACAACTCAAGCCCATCTTTCTTTAGGTTTTCTCTCAAGGGTTTTAAAATGCCTCTTTTAAGGAGAGGTTTCCACATCTTTATAAACAATGTTTAGTTTCCCTTTCCAATCAATGTGAGATTTTACAATGGATGCAAATCTAAACTAAAAAACAAATAAACAAAAAATAGTTTGTTTGGATAGAATTTGTTGGTTTCTGTTGGCTCAATTGATTTGATTTTCAAAAGATTTGGTTTCGGATATGGTTTTTTGTTAGTTTTTAGCTTTTTTACTGTTGTTTAGAATGAGCTCATGGTTAATTCTGTGACAGGTTCCTTCCCATGCATTGATGGGCATACCATATGATGCTGCAACTATGAATCTGTCATCTCTTGGTGAAGCTAGCTTAAGAATGGATATGACAGCCATACATGAAATCTTAGAAAATATTGGGTACAAGGATGATGAGGGTGCAGCAACTGAGGTTTGTTAATTATAAGAAACTTTACGCCTACACTCTTATCTGTTCATTGGTTTTCTTAGTGACCCAGTCTGAAATTTGCTTCGCATTCAGTAAATTGTCAGTTAATTGCTGTATACCATCTTGTATGCAGCTCTCGTTCCAGATGTGGACTAACCAGATGCAGGACACGTTGACCTCGAAGAAAAAGGGTGACTTTGCTTTCCGGCAGAAGGATTTCAGAGCTGCAATTGAGTGCTATACCCAGGTCTAAATCTTCTTAATTGTTCATGTTCTTATGAGTTCTTTAAATTTTCCCTTCCATTGTAGGTTATATCCTTAAAACTTCCTGTTCTTACCCATAATATGAAGCTAATGGCATATTGTTTGGACGAGAATCATTGAGGAAAGGGAAGTTTTCTTTGGGGGTGGCCTTGTAGAACTGCGTACTTTTCATGTATCTTGGAGTACTTGCTATTTTATTGACCAGTCCGCACTTCATTGCAGTTCATAGAGGTTGGGACCATGGTTTCTCCAACGGTATTTGCACGTCGGAGTTTGGCCTATCTGATCAGCAGTATGCCACAGGAAGCCCTTGATGATGCAATGCAAGCCCAAGTAATATCTCCTCTTTGGCATGTTGCATCCTATCTGCAAGCTTCTGCACTTTTCGCCCTTGGAAAGGACAACGAGGCACATATAGCGCTCCGGGAGGGTTCTGTCCTTGAAAGTAAAAGGAATGCAGCAACCTGACAACTAGCAAAATGATAGACAGAAACTCTCCATTGAAATTGCTGTTCTTCTCAAGATGAGAACAGATCAGAGTTCGTACATATCGCAAAACGTGGGCTTAGGATTATCAACATCTAGAGTTTGAATGGAGAGAAATGGAGGTACTTCTACCTGACCTTGATTTGTTCATATTGTCAAGTTGAAGTTTTTTTAAGATCACTTCTGGATGGGTTGATTTGCTGAGTTTTTCTGAGTGTTGGATAACTTCTTTATTCAAAACTACAGTAGTCTTATTGCATTTGTTCCTTTCTTAATACAAGCATTTTGTGATATCATTGATTATGTTGCTTTCTGAACATCATTTATCTGTAAAGGATTCACTTTTAAATTGCATTCCAGGTTGAAATGGAGAATGCTCTTGTCAACTTCTAATGCTTATAATTTGTGTAGAAACATCATTGTTGAGCTGATTAAGGGTGCTAGTTACGCGTTATTGCTTTTTACCCGTAATAAAATTGATTACTTCAAGTTGCTCCGCTAGTTAAGACATATATTAGAGATGAATAGATTAGAGATTTGTATTCCCAACCTCGTGTTAAACTAAAAAAAGAAAAAATAAAATAAAAACTCAACTCCAAACCCAACGTTTGAAATCCTATGAACTTAAAAAATTCTCAAATCAAGAAATGGAATAGATTGTAAGATCCACGTCGGTTGGAGAGAGGAATAAAGTATTCTTTGTAAGGGTGCGTAAACTTTTCCTTAGCAAACACATTTTAAAACCTTGTGGAGAAGCCATAAAGGAAAACTCAAAGAGGACAATATATGTTAGTGATGGACTCATGTTGTAACAAATGATATCAGAGTCAGACACTGGGTGGTGTGCCAATGCGGACGTTGGGCCCTGGAAAGGGGTGGATTATGAGATTCCACATCGATTGGAGAGAGGAACGAAACATTCTTTATAAGAGTGTGGAAACCTTTCCCTAGCAATACATGTTTTAAAATCTTGAAGAGAAGTCCAAAAAGGAAAGCCCAAAGAAGACAATATTTGTTACGTGGTCGTGGGCTGTTACAAATGGTATTAGAGCCATATACCAGGCAGTGTGCCTGCAAGGATGTTGGGCATCGAAGGAGGGTGAAGCATCGAAGGAGGGTGAATTGTGAGATCCCACGGTTGAAAAGGAGAACGAAACATTCTTTATAAGGGTGTTGAAACTTTTCCCTTGCAGACGCATTTCAGGCAAAATATGACACAATATTTGCTAGTGGTGGGTTTGTGTTATTACAGATTGAGGTAAGAAACTCTTCTAGTAGGAATGCATCTCGGAAGCTGTCTACTCTACATAGACAGTTTACAGCAAGAAATATCAAACTTTTTCATTTAAATTTTCATCATACTTGCAGAACTCATGCCATATATCAATAATTTAACGCAACAACAAATTTAGCACATCAATACACCAAAACTCACATCATCAAACAAGAACTTATTCACCCCAAAGCCCATATACTTAGCGACTGAGACAGAAATTTAGCAGGACACATCTTCAATTCCACTCTTATTCGTGCTCCAGCATATCATCTTCCTCCTCATCCTCTGCTACAGCATCTTGATACTGCTGGTACTCTGATACCAAATCATTCATATTACTCTCAGCCTCTGTAAACTCCATCTCATCCATTCCCTCCCCTGTGTACCAATGCAAAAACGCCTTCCTCCTGAACATGACCGTGAATTGTTCGGAGACTCGTCGAAACATCTCTTGTATTGAGGTTGAGTTTCCCATGAATGTCGAAGACATCGACAACCCAGTTGGTGGAATGTCACAAACACTTGACTTAACATTGTTTGGAATCCACTCAACAAAGTAGGATGAGTTCTTGTTCTGTACATTTATCATCTGTTCGTCAACTTCCTTGGTACTCATCTTGCCACGGAACAAAGCTGAGGCAGTTAGGTATCGACCATGGCGAGGATCAGCAGCACACATCATGTTTTTGGCATCCCACATTTGCTGTGTGAGCTCAGGGATGGTGAGTGCACGGTACTGCTGCGAGCCACGAGCAGTCAAGGGTGCAAAACCAACCATGAAGAAGTGGAGTCGTGGGAAAGGGATGAGGTTCACAGCTAGCTTTCGGAGGTCGGAATTGAGCTGGCCGGGGAAGCGAAGGCAGCATGTAACTCCACTCATGGTTGTAGAAATCAAGTGGTTGAGATCACCAACTAAAACACAGAAAAATCGAAATAAGAGAGCTATTGCATCTCAAGTATATTGATTGCTACAACATGTGATATTGGGAGAGAAACTTACAGCTGGGATTGGTGAGCTTGAGGGTTCTAAAGCAGATATCATAGAGTGCTTCATTATCCAAAACCATGCACTCATCAGCATTCTCCACCAACTGGTGCACAGAGAGAGTGGCATTATAGGGCTCAACCACTGTATCTGAGACCTTAGGTGAAGGGAACACAGAGAAAGTTAACATCATCCTGTCAGGATACTCTTCCCTGATCTTTGATATCAGTAGGGTTCCCATTCCAGATCCAGTCCCTCCTCCAAGAGAATGGCAAACTTGAAACCCTGTTCCACACAAATATAGATTCAAACCAAGATCAGGATTTTGATTACTATCAATATTTATTAGAGTAGAAATAACATCTTATGGATTGAATATGGGAAGAACAGATCTCATAGTCATCTCATATTCATACCTTGTAAACAGTCACAATTCTCAGCTTCTTTTCTGACCACATCAAGAACAGAATCAACTAATTCAGCACCTTCGGTGTAATGGCCTTTAGCCCAGTTGTTTCCAGCTCCATTTTGCCCAAAAACAAAGTTATCAGGCCTGAATATATTCCCGTAAGGACCTGTTCTGAGGCTGTCCATGGTTCCTGGTTCAAGATCAACCAAAACAGCCCTCGGAACGTATCGGCCGCCGCTCGCTTCGTTGTAGTAAACATTAACTCTTTCGAGTTGAAGGTTACTAGTTCCGGTGTAGTTTCCAGTGGGATCTATGCCGTGTTCATCACAAACAACTTCCCAAAACTTAGCCCCGATTTGGTTTCCACACTGTCCTGCTTGAAGATGGAGGATTTCTCTCATTTTCGAAAACAGAGGAAAGCAAGAAGGAAGTGGCAGATGGTTTGAGGGTTTGCAGGCAGATGGAGGGAGGGATATATAAGGGGGGGTTTTAGGATGAAATGAAATAGAGTTTCTAGTCTTTATGTTGAGGGGGAAATGGCGTGAAAGGATAGTGAAAGTGAAGGTTTTAAGACATGGAAGAAGATTGAATTAATAATTTCATGTGGGAATGTATGAATGAAGAGAGACCTGTCAAATTCCAGATTGGAGTTGTGTGAGCTGGATGACAAGGAAGCTGACAACAACCAGGAGACTGCTACTTCTTCTGTCTTTATTCATAACTTCAACCACCAATTAATCCAATCCTCTTATCTTCATGCCTTCCTGTCTAAATCATTGGGTTTACAAAAGATATTTTCATATCTTGCTTGGTGTCTGGTGGTACACATCTCTCTCTCTCTCTCTCTCTCTCTCTCTCTCTCTCTCTCTCTCTCTCTCTCTCTCTCTATATATATATATATATATATGTATGTATGTACATACTCTGCCTTGATCCATCAAGTTTTAAGTTTCAAGCTGGTATAGATTTACTTTTGAGTTCCGTTTAAAATGTTTCGTATTAGTGTAGATAGTAACGCCCTCAAGCCTTGAGCTCGAGATGTTTAGAGCAACAAGTTTTGGGAGTGTTCGGTAGAAATTTGAGTGAAGGTGAGGCACGAACATACTGTAAAGGAGTGACAAATTTGATATTTTAATAGTAAATGATGTACATATTTTTCAATTTTAACTTGGAACCATGGTTAACAAGGAAAAGGAGGACATAATTGTTGTTAATTTTTATTAAAGATTGGATTAGTGGAGTAAATTTGGGTTTTAGATTGTTGGTTTGGTGGGATGGGTTGACATTTTAACAATTGGAAAAGGATTTGCACCTTAAAATTGATGTTTTGCTTCCTAATTTGGTGGGATTTGACTTAACTCATCCCCTGCATCTGTTAATCAACTTCAATAATTTCCTCCCATCTTTTATGATAAGTTGAAAGTCCAATACTTTTCAGTTTTTTTTTTAAGTTAAGATGGAGCATCGTTCTAGTGTTTAGTAAATTCTTTGACTAAGGTCTTTAATTGACTTAATACAACTTAAACCTTTAGATTGATTCATGGAGAAAGTTTGAAAGAACGCATAATTAACCCTTTTCCATTAAATTAAAAAAATATATATATATATTTCAAACACGGAAATAAAACATAAAATAATTGCAAGTGGAGTTGGAAGGTAAAAGCATTGAAGGCCAATTTTGAACTAAAAATTTGTCATATAACTTTAGTATTTAGTATTAGATAGAAAAGGATGCGTGTGGACCTTTGAGGAACGTATATGCATAAACCTTCTGAACTTATTTTCAAAGATAAGTATTGAGTTTTCATTTGGAACCATATGAACCAAATTTTAATATTTTCTTAATTATATTAGCAAATATTAAAACTAGTGGCCCTATTAATATTTTCTTAATGATACGTTCTTACAAGTGATTATTATGAGCGTTCAATTATTGAATGGATGGATGGAAGTGGTCTGTCAGATTGTGTGCAGCTAAATAAGGATTCTTTGTGGGATTTTTGTATCACAATGTCCCACAGCAAATGGAAGCTGCCTACTTGCTATCCATTGGAATCCAATGTTTTGAAGATAACAGGAAAAAGACATGAATGAACCAACGCGAATCTACCAAACATGAACTGGGCAGTCACAAATCTACACCCACTAATCTTCCAAAAGATCTAAAACAGTAACCATCACAAGGAAGCCAAAACTATTGGGAGCATTTTTTTATTTCTTTTGGATGAACAGAAGGTTCATGGCTCGGTAAGCTGATGGCTTCTCTACAATGAACATCCTCTAGTGGTTAATATCATCATTATTATTTGTGGGGTTACAATTTACCACAACCAAAAGAAGGCCATCACAGAATTACAACAACTATGAATACCATCATCAAGCTAAGGACAAGTTTCAAGAACATGTAGTTATATGTTGTTCATGTAGCAATCTCAAAAACTAAAAGAGATGCAGCTTAATATAGAAGCTCCTCGAAAACTGGATCTACATTTTGTCCCCATTTTCCATTATACAATCCTAACAGCTTTTCAGCCAGTGTCACACCTGTAATTAAATTAAACCCATGCAGTGTTTTTTTAGGGCTCCAAATATGTAAGCAAAACAAGGAATTCAGCCAATTAAAAGATAGAACTCAGGTTTCTTAAAATTAACTTAAAAGTTGTTCATACCTGTTCTAGCTACTTCAGTCACCTCATTCAAGAAGCCAGACTCCTTGAAACCTCTTCTCTTTAAGCCATCCTAAAAGTGGGGAAGTTTTTGTTTCAGTCGCAACATTAGTGGTGCCAATAATACGACCAGCACTCACAAGAGAAAATAATATTGCTAGACATACCTTTGCTAACTTAACAACATCTTGAGCAACGTGCTTCAGCAACCCATCACGAAATGGTGTGTTGAGACCGGTTATTGGAACCTGATAAAAAAATTATTCCGTAGTAAGGCATGTAGAATTTATTGCAACAATTTAAATTTCATAACCTAGTTCAAATGAAGGAGCCGGAGTCTGCCCTGCTTCTCACAAGTAGCAATGGGCAACTAGAAAGAAAAAAAAATGTTTCCCCTAAGATCCTATTACCTCATTCCTCAACATCTGTCTTTCTTCAGGTGTCCAGTCAGCTGTTATGTCCAAAGCATTTTGCAGGGAAACTTCGTCATATAATAAACCAACCTGACATTTGAAGAGAGAGCATTAGCAGTACTCTAAACACCTGATTCTATACATAGATTAGTTATAGATCAAGTAATAATGAACCGTCCCCCCAGACAAAAAGAACTCCAAAATTTTAAGCAAGCATCTTAGTTATTAGAATACATATTACAACCATGTCTAAGAAAAGGTCTACATAGCTTGATTATATCATGAAGATTACCCAAAATGCTGGCAGAGCACATATTCTCCTCCAAGGGCCCCCATCGCCGCCCCTCATCTCCAAATATCTCTTCAACCTGACCTGAGTAATATGGGAAAATTTTATCCTATAATTAGGTCATAACAAGCACAATATTGGAGCAAATTGATCATAGGATACCTCTGGATATATTGTAGTCAAGTGATTTTCCCAATCAGAAAGTGTTGGAAATTCTCCAGGAACTGGAGAGAGCTTTCCTGCCATAAAGTCCTGTGGAAAGACAACCCAATAATGTATCGATTGTTAATAACTTAAAAATAAAAATTGAGATGAATAGAAAGGAAGAGATAGACAGAAAGCTTCGCAATTGGACGATTATGATGGGTAAATGCATACCCTGAAGGACATTCCAGAACAGTCAATATACTTCTTTTTCCGATATATGAAATACATTGGAACATCAAGAGCATAATCAACATACTTCTCAAATCTGCATTTTGACAATATCAAGTTTGAATAACGACCACCCAAAAAAAAAAAAAAAAAAAAAAAAAAAAAAAAAAAATTGAAGAGGAAAGAACCAAGGAAGAAAGGGGAAATAGAATTAACAGGGTTTCCATATGTGTTAGCTTTTAAAAAGAATTCGAATAAATTTGGTGGTTCTCTCTTCCAGGTTTCAAAAAGTGCTAATTCAATAAAATAAAAAGGGTATTTTACCATTTTGGTCTAGTTTTCATTTAGTTTCTAAGTTTCAAAATGTTACATTCTTACCTTGACTTTCGGGTTTGATTTCTATTTGGGTCCTAGGTTTCAAAATTTTACGCTCTTACCTTACCTTGAGTTTTGAGTTCAATTTCCATTTAGTCCAAGGTTTTAGGATTATACACTTTTACCCTTGAATTTTTACTATTAATGCTTACTTTTGGTCCTTGGTGTTTAGTCTCTATTCATTAGTTTAAATATTATGATACAGCTTTTTTAAATTAATTTCAATAGTGATGAAAAATTAGTAGCAATTAATTAATCTAATTATAATAAATTTACATAAATTACAAAAAAAATGAGTATTAGTGAGAAATCTCAAGAGTAAAAATGTAACAATTTGAAACCTAGGGACCAAATCTTAACTATAGTAAAAANCCAAAAAAAAAAAAAAAAAAAAAAAAAAGATTACAAGAAGTTGCAAAGGCTAGGGCACCCTAGCTTGATTCTTCAGTTATGATGCATGCTATGAGCCACCAAGTACAATAATCTCCAATACGTCATAGGAAGATTATAAAAGAAAATACTGAATTTAATCATCGTCATACATTAAGGAAGAAGAAATCCCAGGAAATATTTATAAAGAAAAGCACTGCAATGAAAGAGCTCAGTTCCGGAGGAGGCAGATTACCCGAAGGAGTCATCGAAGACAAATGGAAGCATACCAGTGCGGCTATTATCAGTATCGGTCCATATCTGGCTGAAAAGCAACATGAGCATGGATTGATGTGGTAGGGAGGGAGAAAAACAGAGAAAAAAATTTATATGAAAACCAACAAGAGCATACCTTCTCATGCTCAAATAACCATTTGGCTTTCCTTCGGTAAATGGTGAATTGGCAAACAGAGCAGTTGCTATCTGTTCACTTATACAAGTATTCAGACACATTGAACAGACGTAACTTTTAAAACATAATTCATATTTAAAAAGACAACGTTTCTCACAGGTTGAAGAGCAAGACCCACTCGGAACTTTCTGATCATGTCGGCTTCGGAATCAAAATCAAGATTAACCTACATGAATTATTCGACAATTAATCTGATTTAGAAAAAGTAGACTTATTGACCTAATTTAGAGGACGTAAATCTAGATTAACCTGCACGGTGCATGTCCTAAGCATCATGTCCAGCCCAAGTGAACCAACTTTGGGCATGTAATTCTCTATAATCTTGTATCGTCCCTGAGACCAAATAATAATTCGTGTAAAACGTTCCAAACATATATATATATATATATAGAGAGAGAGAGAGAGAGAGAGAGAGTTATACCTTGGGCATCATTGGTATCTCGTCACGTCTCCATTTGGGCTGGAATCCAATTCCTAAAAATCCAATACCCATCTCCTCAGCTGCAGCTTTCGCCTAAAGAAGTCAACCAGATAATTTACAACTAAAACTGGAGATGTGACGTCTTCTATTTTGATTCTTCTTATGTTGGTGAAATTATTCATTTATTCTATTGACTGGAGATGTGACGTCTTCTATTTTGATTCTTCTTATGTTGGTGAAATTATTCATTAATTCTATTGAGATTTTTCACATACATTTTTCTCATTTTTAATTTATTTTCTTTTAAAATATCATTCGTTTTGAATGATTTTTATGTTTTTTAATATAATTCATATTTAAAAATTTAATAACATTTCCTAAACAAAAAGTAAATGTAATATTTAAGGTAATTTCTAAAAAATGGAATCAAAATATTACAATATATATTTACTAAGTAAAAGAAAATTAAGATATATATATAAAACAACGTAGGGCAGGGAATATAATTTTAGGGGTTATTCTCTCAGGTCCCC
Source organism: Cucurbita maxima (assembly GCF_002738345.1). Lineage (NCBI taxonomy): Eukaryota > Viridiplantae > Streptophyta > Magnoliopsida > Cucurbitales > Cucurbitaceae > Cucurbita > Cucurbita maxima. The sequence continues at coordinate 3,201,845 of NW_019272032.1, read as the reverse complement.
ATAATTAACTGTGAGAAATCTCTCAAAATGGTGTTGGAACTTTTGAAAAAAGGGAGGATAGGCATTGAAAATGAACAGAAAATGTGTGCACGCCATACAGGAGCAACGTGGCACAAACCTGGTAAAGGTGTGAATTAACTTCAGCACAGGTTTGATGCAAAGTTTGAAGAGGGGCACCACTGAGTTCAAATTGACCCCCAGGTTCCAGTGATATACCTTGCATACCCTGGTCCATAATAATCTCGTGTTAGGAAGAAAATGGAAACATTTCTTCTAGAAGGATACCAACAGAGCATCTACTTATAAACAGGTCAGAGGCAGTGCATAGGTGCTACTCGCCAGTATTTACTGGCAGGGTCTGGGCGGTTTACCTGCCGGAGCCCTATAATGTCGCTGCCTTCCATTACTTTTTCCCAACTAAATCTCTCTGCAAGCCCGTTTAGCAACCCACTTATTTGCTCGTACGTCATGGGACGTAAACTTCCAATCTGGAATCCAAACTTCTCATGTTCTGTGCCAATTCTGCCGGGACCCAGGATCAAATTGTTATAATAAAAAATTGATAGTGTTTTCAAAAGCTGCAGATTATAATGAGTAAAAGAGCAAGGAGCGATTTCTCGAAATTGCATTTCGCGTCCTTGTCTCCCATCTAGCCAAATTCCTGGTCCCATCACTTTACACACACAAATATTAAGACAAATATTTATATATATATATATTTATTTATTTATTTAGTATTAAATTTTAAGTTAAAATATTATTATATTTATTGCTATGTTATTTTATTTTTTAATAGAAATTATAATAAAAGAATAAGATCATTCATTAAAATATTTCTTGAAAAGAATAAGATATAAAAAGATGAAAAAAATTATCCAGTAAACTTGCCAAAATCCGAGCAAAAAGTGAAGAAATAACAAAAGATGTGTGTGTATATATACATGTATGTATGTATGTATGTATGTATGTATGTATGTATGTATAGCCCATACAATCCGATTACAGTGACTGGCATGAATAAGTTGAACAAATTTGTTATTAGTAAATGATGAATAACAACCAAAAGCATACTGAGGGAAGTTAGTTTTCTGATTTAAATACAGGAAAAAGTCTGAAATATTAACCTCCACTTTTCCTTTGGCTTGCATCCAGAAGCTAAATAAGCCACGAGATCCTCTTTCGTCAACGGTTGGGTAGCCACTGTTGCTTCCTCGGCCGGTGCACCCGTAGCAACAATCACCCTACCGCCACGCTTCGACCTCATTCTCCCGCTGTCTATACGCAAACCACCCGCGATATTACCAGAACTGTACGACAGAGAAAACGCACTAATAAGATTCTCCTTCCTCTTCAACGACTCCATATGAGTGCACAGCTTGAAAGCCATAAATCCTCCACTCCATCGTACACTCTCTACACCAATCCGGTGAGCCGAACCAGTCTGTGAAACCAGAGCCATTGCGCGATTCTAAAAAGTAGGCAACCGCTCAGTTACACTCTATTCCGAAGAAAACCATAAAAAAACAGCAAAATACAGTAAAGAAAAATCCATACTACAACAACAAGGTCGAAAACTGAAAGAAAAATCAACTGCAGAACATAAATATGGATCGGACATGGAGTTGATTTCGGAATTTCATCATCAAACAATTACCTGGAAGCGTAGAACCCTCCGGCGCTGAATTCGAATTCGCTTTTCCTTTTTGTAAGAAATTTGGCAAGCGAGTGATGGATTTGAGAAACGAGGGGAAAAACGGCTTAATATAGTGGAAGGAAAAGGCCGGATACGTTGCGGTTGAGTGTACGGTTTTACTCTGCTCCACATACATGCAGTTTTCATGCGTATGCATGTTGTATTGTATATGTTATGATGATTAAAAGTTACTTGACTAATTAGTCGAAATGTTCATGGGTTTATAATCAAATAATACTTTCTTTATTTGTTTGAAGTCTTTTAAGAAGCTCAAATCAAAGTCATGAAAGTTTAGACATAGTAAAAAATGACAAATACTCTAAAGGAGTCAAACCTCGATTAACGGAAGACATATTTTGTTCGAGGGGAGGTGTTAGATGATGAAAGTTCCACGTCGGACATTGGTTTGAGATCTTTTGGGGAAGCTCAAAACAAAACTATGAAATCTTGTGCTCAAAATGGGTAATATTCAAAACGGTCAATATCATATGGAGAGTGAATGTTCTTATAATTCAAATATAGTTATAAGAATTTATGCTCAAAATAGGCAATATCATATATGAAGAGTCGTTATCCAACCGTGTATATATATAATTCAAATATGGTTATAATTTAGTATATATTTTATTATTAAATTATTTCTAATTTTAGTTGCATAAATAATCTACTTTATTCTTCAATGCTTCCTAATGTTGACTTAATTCGTTTTGTTCTTCAATGTGTTTCGAATTTTTATTACATAATTAATTTGCTTTACAATTTTGATAATACAATTAGTAGGCTTTATTCTTCGATACTTTCTATTTTTTATTATATAATTTATCAGCTTTATTCGTCCATGCTTTCCATTATTTATTATATATACTTACTATGCTTTATTCTTCGATGCTCTCTAATTTCTTAATATATACGGTAAACTTAACCTTTTAAAAAATAATATTTATTAATTTGGTCTTTTAAACTTTATGAGTTGATTTTGTTTAATTATCAAATAAAAATAAAACAATTGCTTTCTATCTTTTGATTATTTTATTTAAAAGGATTTAATTGGATAGTAATTATAATTTTTAATGTTTTAATTAAAAAAAAATAGATATTTTAACTCGTTAAAACAACTTTTGCAGTTAACTTTATCTTTATTTTTAAGAAATAGCAGATATTTAAATTTAAGAAATAGCGGAATGACGTAAAATATATGTAGGAGATCATAAATTTAAAACTCCATTCTCACTTATTATTGAACTAAGGGAATCAATTTATATTGTTTGGATTTCATTTTATTTTATTAATATATGCATTTTTAAATTTCTGATTTTATAATCAGTCTTAATTGGTTCAATTATAATAATATCTTTCTCTGTAAAAAAAAAAAGACGCCATGCAAATATATTTTAAAAATTTGTAAAAAGAATTAATAGAGTTTTTTTTTTTGGAAAGTTACGTTAGAAGAATTACAAAGGATATGATATTGTCTGAGTATAAGCCAGATTTGATATTGTTTGAGTATAAGCTTTATGATATTGTCTGAGTATAAACTCTCGTAACTTTCTTGCTTTCAAGGTTTTGAGCATAAGCTCTCATTTGCTTTAGGATTTCTTGCTTTGGGCTTCCCGAAAAGGAGAGATTATTTGATTATAACTTCATAATCATTCCCTAAATTAGCCAAGGTGGGATTTTCATCATCCAACACCTTCTCTCGAACAAAATACACCTCCCTTAATCGAGGTTGACTCCAAAACTCCTTTGGAGTCCTAGTCATTTTTTAAACAAAATACACCTCCCTTAATCGAGGTTGACTCCAAAACTCCTTTGGAGTCCTAGTCATTTTTTACCGCCTTCGAGGAGGCTTGATTTATTTTCTTTTGAAGTTCTTTGTTCGATATTTGAGGATTTACCAATCTATTGTGACACGACTAAGTTTAGGGCATGACTTTGATACTATATTAGATGAACATGACTCTCCATAATGACATGATATTATTCACTTTGAATGTAAACTCTCATGACTTGCTTTGGGTTTTTCAAAATTCGTCAAACCAAGAGTATTATTTAATTATAAACAGGGAAAGTGGGACTTCCATCCTCCACAAGTTAAACAGTAATTAATGGTTTCATTTTCACTCGTATTGCGTGAGGCGGCAGAGTTCAGGGAGTGGAGAGAAAGCGTGGCGAATTACTTCTTACGGGGCCCATCTGCTACGCTGTCCCCCCCCCCCCCCCCCCCCCCCCCCCCC
>NW_019272032.1:3119557-3197516 GCF_002738345.1 Cucurbita maxima | reverse complement strand
CCCCCCCCCCCCCCCCCGCGAAAACCAAAAACGATTTCGGTCACAGATAGAGATTCGAAGACTGAACATCGGCCATTGATAGGAAGCTCTCGCCCATTTTCACGATGGGGAACCGAAGATTTGCTCAGGTTTCCACTAGCGATGAGGAAGATGAAGTGCCGGCAACGAAGCAGCAATTCTCTAATTCAGACGACAACATGCCAATTCGGAGGAAGAGGAAGAAGATGAAGTTCATAGAGGAAGAGGAGGAGGAGCAGGAGGAGGAAGGGGAAGAGAGAAATCGAAGGAGTAGAAGGAGTAGAAACAAGGGAGAGAAGGAGGTGGAAGCGTATAAACAGCAGGCAGATGATGAAAATGAGGACGATCAGTCGCAAGAGGACGCGAAGCCGGTTGGGGATGCTGTTAGGGTTTCTGGGAAAGGGAGGGGAAGGAAGAGCCATTACAATGCGTTTGAATATGATGGGAACAGATATGATCTCGTAAGTTACTTTGTGTTATTGGTTGTTTGGTTTTTAGTGTTGCTATATTTCTTTTAGAATTCTACTTAGTTTTCGCATTTTTTTTCAGTGTTTGTTAATCCACTTAGTATCGACAGTTGTATGGGCTTGAAAAAAAATGTGAGACTGAAGCTGTGAAAAGTGGATTCTTGTAGTTGGCAGTAGCTAGGGCTTGGTATATCCCTAATATGCTGGATCATGTTCTTAATTTGTTATCTCAAGTAATAGTATCATGTGCATTTTTTATGGTATCTTAAGCATACTTCGTAGTTTTGAACACGGACATAAAACGTTTAAAAGGATGAGTCCATGGGACGAGTTGCATCTCGTTATACTTGTTCTCGTGTGAACATGAAGTTCGTGATCACTGATTGCTCTTATGAATTTCCTTCTGATTGTTGGTAGGAGGATCCGGTACTTCTGGTTCCTGAGGACAAGGATCAAAAACCTTATGTGGCAATTATCAAGGTAACATGCTTAATTTTTTCATCTGAATTTTTGAAATATAATCTTTTGCTATGTCCTGGAATTTTGTGATGTGAACCTTTTCTGATGCACGTTGATAAGTGATATACAATGCTTTTATTTGAACAAATTGGCGTTTCTTTTGGCAGTTTCAGGGTGTTAAAATATTGAGGTTAATGTTCACATTTTCATGTATTGGCTCTTTGAGTTGGGAGAAGTGCATTAGAATGTGTGTCTGTGTGTCTGTGTATGTGTTTTTTTTTTAATGGACGTAGTGAATGCAGTGAGCTCCTTTAAATTTTTGCTGAACTTCTTGAAGGAGTGCCTCCCCATTTTTATATGAAGATCTCTATCCCAATCAGGTGTTCACAAAACAAATTCAAAAGGTTACAGACAATGAAGTTGACCTTAATGTAATTGTGGCTCAATTCAATGACTGGACGTTTTCTATTTGAACTGTTGATACATTATTCATTCAATTGGTCACTCCTTGTGTTGGAAAAGTATAATTTCATTTTTTAAAACTGTTTAACCCTTTTCTCGTGAATTTAGTTGGGATGCATTTTCCTTATGTATGGCTGATTAACATATAAAGGAGATGCTCATGACTGGTCACCATATATTGGTTCCATAGTCAAAGGGGCAACTTGGATATGCAGAGGTGATTTTTGGACTCATTCTAAACTGCTAGCCACTTTTTTGGTAGCCTATCCTATTCATTCTCGTTAGACCATGAAGAATGAGTATGAAACAATTACCTGATAATATTTGTATTCTTTTGGGGGCGTATTCTAAACCCTATCCTGCTATCTAGAGGGAACTTGAAGCTTGTAGGACATGGAGTTCTCACTACATGGTTTCCTTTTTCAACTTGATATTTTGAGTCTGTTGTTATATGGCAGTTCTTGTTTTTATATGTATGCACATACCTGTAATCTGCAGAGGAAGTTAGCCACTCTCTTGTCCCTGAACAATGGAACTTGGTCCTATTGATAGGATATTACTCAGAACAAAGATGGCATGATGGTCACTGGGCAGTGGTTTTATCGTCCCGAGGAAGCTGAAAGAAAGGGTGGTGGAAGTTGGCAATCACATGATACTCGAGAGCTGTTTTATAGTTTCCACCGTGATCAGGTTCCTGCAGAATCTGTAATGCATAAATGCGTTGTGCACTTTGTTCCATTGCATAAGCAACTTCCAGTTCGGAAGCAACATCCTGGTTTTATTGTTCGAAAAGTGTATGACACAGTTGAAAAAAAACTTTGGAAGCTAACTGATAAGGACTATGAAGACTCTAAGCAGGAGGAAATTGATGAACTTGTTAAGAAGACCATGTCACGGTTAGGAGATCTTCCTGATATTGAGCCTGAAGATGCCCCAGCTGACCAGGAAGATCAGTTGAAGACTAAAAGAAGTTTTAAAAGAAAAAATATTTCTCCTCTTGATATTACAAGAGATGAATCAGAGGCAACCAGATACGATCACAGCTTAAAAGCTGAAACACCAGGAAGCTGTACAACTAATCGATCTGAGTACTACTCCATATTAGAAATATTTGACGTTCTAACAGGTGAAACTCATCGTGATAAATGGTTGGAAAAACTTTTGGAGGGGGTTCAGTATGTATGTTATACTCCTGAGAAAACACGTGAAGATGATTTGGGACAAACTGCTGCTAATGGTGTTAGCCATGAAAATAAGAATCCGGAACCATCAATTGTAGGACAGAACAGTGCTAAGGTATGAAGTATGAGTACAAAAATCTGGTAGATGTGTTGATTAGCTATACCATTATTCCGTACCTTTGTAATTAATAAACATTGACTATATCTTTTCTGGTTTTGCAGAGCGGCAAGTCTTTTCTCTGGCCGGATGCAGCAGTTCCAGCCATAACTGCTCTCGAGAAGGTGTCCAGTGATGCCCTTTCTGCTGATTTTCAGAAGTATAACCAAAAAATGCGGCAACTGGTATTCAATCTCAAGGTTAGAAAGCTCTCTAGTCTTTTATGTGGCTTCATACTAATTAATAATCATACTGGCTCAGTTCCTTTCATTTTTTCTCGAAGAAAGTTTGGTTTCTTACACCTGCCCCCCCCCCCAAAAAAAAAAAAAAAAAAAAAGAAAAAGAAAAAAAAGAAAAGAAAAGAAAATCTTGTTAGTAATAGTACTGGCTTTAATGTAGGCAGATGCTTATTCTTGACAGAAATCTCTTAATCCTTAAAAATGAACACATGCCAATGAATTCCTGTACGAACGTCAGATAGCCTTTGCTATAAGGAATTTGTTACACCTGAGTTTTCTTTCTTTTTATATTCATCTCAATAAGAAAGAAATATGCTGAGGGTCAAGCTGAAAGGAAGAGACAACCTACTGAATGTGAACATTGTTTAATGCATTCACTGAATAGGAATGGTCAACAGCAGGATGTTCTTTGCATCAAGAACGTAGTCACATGTGCAGTAATAATCTTTAACATTAATTACTGAATTGTTAATGATTTATTTCTCTTTGCAGAATAATCGTTTACTAGCTCAACGGCTGTTAAATGGAGAGTTGGAGCCATCAAAAATCCTGAATATGTCACCCAATGAACTCAAGGTAATAATCGTAGCTCTCCTTTTGTTTTAACTTCAACACCTAGAATCATTTCAGCTTGTATAACCCATGCCATGTAACATCAGTTATAACTTAATTAACGAGCTAGGTTGCTATTATTTCTTGTGTCTACCTCCTTGTGGATTTTTCGGAATAGAATTTGAATATGATCAGCATAGAAATGGATGGTCAAATTAGGAATATGTTATGACTTCCTTTTCTTTATGGAACGTGCTCTCTCCTTTTTTTTTTTTTTCGATTTTGTATGATATATATTATTATTTGTGTTGTTTAAAGTTTAAACGTGTGCTATTTCTCTCCGTTATGAACTTTCTGGGCAGATGTGATGGTTTTTGTCAAGTTCAAATAAATAAGATCACGCTTGAAACCAGAAGGCATCATGAGCTTAAAGTAACTTCCGTTTTGTTTATTTTTGGAAAAGGTGCAAAATCTCCTATAAACTATTTTGTAGTTTCATTAATGTAACCAAGCACACCCATTTATCCAGATTTTTTTTTCTTTTTTTTTTTGCTTCATAAAGTCTATATATTTCTTTTAAACTATATGGAAATTTTTTAAATAGAAAGGAAAAGCTTAGCCATAAGGTTTCATCCTGCCTTTTAAGGACAATGGAGGAGCCTTGTGGCAGGCAACATCTCTTGCTAACTCGTGGAACTTTGTTAAGAGAGAATCCCTAGTGTGTAGTTTTTTTTTGTTAATCTTTTTAGGCTTTTTTTTTTTTTGTTGTAGACTGATTTTTATTTTGTTGTTCTATGTGTTTTCTTTCATCTTTCTTAATGGAGGCTTGATTTCTCATTTTTTTTAAAATTGTCTGTTTGAGTGGTTCAATTTTTATTTTAGAATTACATTATCAAAGTAAAATCAAGAGGAACAAGTAATCAAAATATGACAATTAAAAAATAAGTTGGAATCTACTGTTCAAATTCAAAAATGGGATTGCTATGCCCTGCAAATTCAAAATTTTATACAGACCAGGATGCCCTATCCATTCCGTCCCATTTTCATGTGTATCATCATTAGATACTATTCTCACTACGGTTTTTTGATTTGGTAAATTTCGTTTGCCTTGGTCTTAACTATCTAGAAACTTGTGTACTCATTTGCGTATGGGAAAAGCTGCATGACTCTTTCTATTATTCTCAAGTGTGCATGGACACACATACATTTTCAAACCAAGGATGTAGAAGTTACGGTGATTGTTCATTACAGGATGGATTGACTGCTGAGGAGATGGCAGCAACTAAAGAGCCTGATGAGTCCGAGCATATGCAGGTCAGCTTTTTTTCCTCTTTCTCCTCTCATTTCATTTACCATTTGATTTGCACATGATAAATACTATATAACATGAAACAGATGACAGAAGCGCGGTGTTCAAGATGCACAGAATGTAAAGTGGGTGTAAGGGAAATCATCCAAACAGGACATGGAGAACGATATAAGGTCCCACTCTTTCTTTCTCGAACTTTGCTTTGCCTTAGACTGGACATAATCAACCTGACTTATGGCAACATCTTTGCATGCGTTGCCTTTGACAACTATGCTTCTACTAAGACCTAATTGTTATTGTTTGTTTGCTTCTTTCCTTTCCTTTCCTTTCATTTATTTCTTTCTTTTTTGAGTTCCACAAATATGGAGTAGATATTGAATTTTCAATAGGAGGTATAGATGTCTTAGTCGGTGAGTTATGCTCTTTACTGTTGCTGTTGATGATATATCTCTCTCTATATATACATCTTTACTGTTGCTGTTGATGATATATCTATATATATATATATACATTTTACATATATATATAGATATTTTTAATATAGTTTATAAAATCTATGCAGTGTATTTTGTTCTCTTTATGCTTTTGCAATTTGGTCTGAAAAATATTTTGCTCTTATAAGTTATGCTTTTTGCAGTTTGGTTCAAAAAATGTAATTGCTAGGAAATACTTGTGGAGATCAATTTATAGTACTAACAGGCCCTGGTTTTACAATTCCAGTTGGAGTGCATTGCCTGTGGTCATTCTTGGTACGCCTCTAGGGATGAGCTATCTCTGCTGACGATAGATGCGGCAACTAATTCTACAAAAAGTGTTGGCACCGCACCATGGGCAACTGCCAAATTTGAAGATGTGGAGAAGAGTCTGCTCAGTCCCCATGAACCCGAAAAGGCCACCGAGGACCTCTTCAAGAAAACGAGTGAAGCATACATGCCCGTATTGGATAGCCCGAAATCAAACAAGTCTAGAAAGGAAGATAACACAGAACCTGCTAAAAATGCACAGTAAGGAATCTGACCTTGTTTTATGTTTTGTTTACACTTAGGTTCGATCGCAGTGTACAGTTAGACAGGATGCCATATGTATCTAAGTTCTCCCACCCTCTTCTCTGTCGTGAACTATAAGCTAGGTTTACAGTTATAACCAATTACCTAACCCAACTTTTACGTAGATTCCATGTTTATACAATCTTCTTGCATAGTAGCTGGTATTGGTTTTGTAAAGAGGTAATTTGATTTCTAAATGATCCTTATAGGTTACTTATCCCTGAAGAAAGGTGGGGTACCATTAGCAGCCCTAGCTTTTCTTGCTAGATTCATGGATTAGCTTGCTTCCTATTAGTTCCTTAGCTTTTAAAATATTTAGCCTACTCTGCTAAGATGGCCTTATATTTATCCAAGGAAGCCCAAACATGTAATAGCTATCTCTATCTTTCTCTCTTAGTGCTCTTTTATTGTTTATTGGCCAACTTTCTGAAGTTGCTCATCAATGGCTGTTAATATCTCTCTCAAATTGTGCTAATCTAATCTATTGTAGCTTATTTTAAAAATCACAAACAGGAGTATATCGGTGAAGGTCCAAAACCAAAATTGTAAAGGTAAAGATACCAAGATTGGGAACCAGATATAGGTTGAAGGACCTAAGTGTATTTAATTCAATATTAATTGATGGCCGTTGGAAATAGTTAGGTTGAAAGTTTCGGCCACCGCTGATATATAATTCTTTTAAATAGGCGTGTGTCCTACGTTGTAATTCCATATCGAATATTACAGTTGTTTCTCCTTTGAATTTCCAGTTTTTAAAACTTGCCCACAAGTCTGACAAAAGTTTTTTAAAAATGGAAAATATTTGCTTATTATTATTATTATTATCATCATCATTTTGATAATTAAACTGTACTAATTACTGTTACTTTTATACAAGAATCAGTTTTTGTTTCCTATATATATATATTTTAATTTTAAAAAAACTAATCTACTTGACCGTTGGGGTTCATTATTAAGTTTTGAAAATCAGAAATTATTTTCCTACATACTTATTTTTTTTTATATATTACCCCAAATAATATTTCATAAAGTTGATATAAAATGAATCTTCAACTTATAAAATAAAAAAATAAAATAAAATAAAGGATCCATAAGAGGAAAGTCTTAGGCATACTTGAAAAAAGAGAAGAAAAAGAAGGAATTTATGAGAATTGGGAGAATAAGATAGAGAAGAAGAGAAGAAGATGAGAGTTGTTTGACCAACTTTTATTGACTCTTCTTTTGGACCATTCGCCATTTCTTGATTCTTTCTCTTTGATAGAAACCTTCATCTTCTTTCTGCAGCTTTTGAATCACTCCAATTTCCTTTTTCTTTTTCTTTTTTTTTCCCCCCCAAAAGAAATGTCATTTTCTTCACTAGAGCCAAAACTTGGTTTTATCCCATGGGTATTTTGGTAATTTACCATGGTCAACTAAAGGGCTTTATGGTAATTTTGACTAGCATATGATCCACAATTTTGACGATGATGGGGTTTATCTGACATTTTTATACCATAGGTATTTTCGGTAATTTAATGATCCAAAGGGCTTTATGGTAATTGGCTGATGTACTTACAGTTATTAATTGTGGATTCCACTCTTCAATATTGGCATTCCCAAAGTCCTTATAATAATGTTATTTTTTTTCTCTGCAGTGATTATTTTGATAAGAGCACTTCCCATCCTAGTTGATGATCCGTGAATTTCCAATATTGCCCCCACAGAAATCCAGTGAGAGTGCTATTACCAATGGGTATACATGTCATACCAAGGGTATAATTTATTTTTTCGACCATGGCACATACTAGTAGCTTTATTGAACTAGGTTAGAATTATTTGATGCACACCATTAATCCTTCTTATTACTAATTTATTGAGAATTATTTGTTCATGTAATTAAAATATTAAATTATAAAAAAAATACTTATTTATTTATTATTACGTGAATATCATTAATATGTGAAATTATTGTTACATCATGAATTGAACTTATGGGAAAATTAAATAATTAGCCGAATTGATAATATTTATTATAAATAAAATAATAATAGTGCATGAGAAATAAGGAAGAAGAGAAAGGAAGCATGATGAGTGGGTCCTTTTAAGTAGACATGAACAAGAGTTTTGCAGTTATCTTGTCTCTCCCATTAATACTTTCTTATTTTATTTCTCTCATTTTCCCTCTCGCTCTCTCTCTAAACGCATGCTTTCTGCTCGTTATGCATTAAGATCGTTGCCCAAGCTCTTCTGATCGTTGTATGTTTTCATCGTCTCTTAATCTGGGGGTTTCCCATTCTGCCATGGATTCTATTGAAGCTTTCAGCTGAAGAGATTGGTCGACATGATTGCTTCTTCCTGTTGTTTTTTGGGGTTTTCTCTGCCTTCACTCTTCTAAGATCTGGTGGGGTAAGCTTAAATTTTCAATTGAATTCTTCTGTTCCTTGTTCTGGGGTTTCTTCAATGTATACTGCAATGTGTTTGAAGAAATGACTTTTGCTCCCTGACCTCACATTTTGAACTTTTTTTGTTTTTTTTCTTTTGAAACCTGTTGCTTGTTTGTGCTTTGAAGCATTAAATTGCTGTAGAGATGGTCTCAGCTTCTGAAATCAAGTCTTTTTCTTCTTCTTGGAAGTTCAAAGATTCTGTTCTGCTTCTTTTTGTTCAGTTTGAGCTTTTATTAAGATCTGGTTTCTGAGCTTTGGTTTTACTTCTGTCTTGTACTAGATTCAGGAGGACATGAATTTAAGTCTTTGTAGTGTTTGTAATGATGACAACAACTTAAGTCTATGTTGAGTTACAATTTTTTCCCTTTTCTTTTTTGTAGCTAGAATTATTCTGTAAATTTCTTAGAATTTTGCTCAAAACTTAGTGTCTTTTTTCTGGCAGAGCTGTGGATTACATAATGGGACAAGAGCCAGAATTGGACTTTGACAGCCTTTGCACTGTGGATCTGAGTCCCAACACTGTTCTTCCATCGATTCCACGGCATTCGAGCATTAAAGAAAGAAGCTCGAGAAAAAAACTTAACCATGAAGATTTTATGTTGAATGTAAAGGATGGTTTTACTGAGATTAGATTTTGTGGCGACCGCGGGTTTCGAAAAAGCAATTCATCTAGCCTAGTTGAACTGGAAGACAATGAACATATAGAATTTGAATTGAATGTGAAGAATGATTTTACAGAGATTAGAGTTGGCTGTGATCACAGTTCTCATAAAAGCAATTCACCTGGCCTAGTTGAATTGGAAGATGATGAAGTGCTCGAGCAGCGTTCTAAGCACGAGAGGTCTGAAGATGTAAGTAACATAGAAGGGATGAGCATTCAAGAGGAAAGAGGAAAAATAGAAATTTCACATGACAATTACACCTCTTGGGTTGCTGGTATTGTTGACTCTTTGTGTAGTTCAGATGAGGAATCTTTGGACACAAAACTGAATCAATCATCAGTTAATAAGGCTTGCATATGCCCACGTTCATCGGATAGCTTCATTGATATCTACTTGGGTTCTGAGATCAGTGAAACTGCATTGAAAGACTCAAGCAATCATCTTGAAAATGTTACAGGCATCGGGCCCCTTCACAATGGCAAGAAACTTTTCAAGAGAGACAAGGTACACGCATTGCCGAACTCGCTCTCTGCTAAGATAGAAACGCCTAAAAACCAGCTTCGAAGTGATCTACGGTTTAGATACACCCCAAAGGCTCACATAAGTCCATTCAGGAAAATGTTGGATCCATTTATGAAATCTAAATCTTTCGGAAGTCATTTCGGTGATGCAATCGAAGCAGGTGGGGATAAAGCTGTTAAGTCAATGGACATGCAGAAAAACAAGACATACAGAAAATCTTTGTTGCAAGATTTCACAAATGCAGCAATGAACTCAGATTGTGATTCTCATTTTCCGAGTAATGATAATCATCATAATGTTGTTGCATCTTCACCTGTACATCTACACGGCTCTCTCAAGTTGGAAAAAAAACATGGGATGCCGTTTTTTGAGTTCTCTCAGAGCTCCCCTGAAGATGTCTACGTGGCCAAGACGTGGAAGACGGGCAACGCTTTTAAATGGGTATACACATTTCATACCCAAGATCATAAGAAAAAGAGTAATGCAAGTAGTTTTGGATTGAATCACAGCTGCAAACGCACCTTAATGGTGGGTCAGATGCAAGTTTCATGTTATCTATCCTCTGAACTTAGAGATGGTGGTTTTGACAACTCGATGATCACAGAATTCGTTCTGTACGATACTGCACATGCTAGACAGAGTCCTGCATCTCAAGAGAGTTGCAACTCTATCCAAGCTGCTGTTAAACCTCCTATAAGTTCTAATTCAGGCGTAGTAGGGGAAGCTTTCAGTGTTAATGATGGGACTCCTCTAGAAAAACAAAAACTTCATAAGAAACATGCTTCTGAAAATTGTGATAATGATTCTATAGATTCTTGTCCTTGGGATTCAGCAGATTTACATCCAGACCTGGAATCCGCATCTATTATTATGCAAATCCCATTTAGCAAAAGGGAGAGCTTGAAGTATAAAAGAGGTGATAAAACAAGCAGTAAATTGAACTCAGCCATACAAAGCCTCTCTAAGATTGAACAAAGGAAAGACGAAACTCCCCATCACACAATTCAAGAAACTCTGAAGGTAGTACTCCCCATTGGAAACCACGGTTTGCCAACTGTTGAAAGCCACGGCCCTTCTACATTACTCGATCGATGGAGGTTAGGAGGTTCTTGTGATTGTGGTGGTTGGGACATGGGTTGTCCTCTACTGGTTTTGGGCACCCCCAGTGGCCACTGTGCCGAAAAGCAAGCGCAAAAGAGGAAACAGACTTTTGAGCTTTTTCTTCAGGTAAGCTTTCTAGTGGTTCCATTGGCAGTATAATGCTTGACTGTTGTTTCATATCAAGATTTTGATAACAAACATAGAATAAAAGCTTGAGGCGCTTAACCATCTTTCAGATGCCTTTTCATGTACATTCAATGGAAAATGTCAAACTGCAATAAATGGTTTAGCTGGGCATTGTCTGTATCGATTTTCTTGGTTTAGCAGAGATCTCCTGTTGCAGATTTAACTTTTTTCAGATGCTGTATTTCAGTTCTATCTAAATTATTATGATACATTGTTAGTTTTCAGTCAATGAATTGTTTAAAGACATTTTTCTTGTAGTAATGCTTGCCTTTTTATGTGGATATAGGGAGTGAAGGATGCCACTCCGGCATTGACCATGAATGTTGTAAAAGATGGACAATACAATGTCTATTTTCATGCACGATTATCAACATTGCAAGCATTCTCCATTTGTGTTGCTATTTTACACGCGACTGAAGCCTGTAATGCTGTCCAAATGGAGGAAGAAACAAAAGAAATGCAGCATTCTAATTCCTTAAAAGTGCTTCTTGAGGAGGAAGTAAAATTCTTGATCGACACAGTCACGATGGAGGAGAAGAAAAGAGAAACAAGAATGTCGAAAGAAACACCGCCATCCTATTTGTTCCATCCTCCATTTTCTCCTATTGCTAAAGTGTAGGATAAAGGTCATAGGATCAGTGCAGATATTATGGCTTCTTCAGATGATTCCACGTCGACTTTAGAGAGGTCGCCTGCCTGACTAGAGTTAGGAAGCTGCCTGATAAAGCTCAAAAGGAAGAAATTGTACAAGGAACCTACTCAGCAACCGTGCAGGCTCTCGGAGTCTGGGCATTTGAGTTCTTTTGTATAGCGGAGCAAGAGCTTGCTTCGAGAAGCTAAAATGACTTGTAGAAGAGACTTGGGAAGATGCTAATTGGGGAGCTCACGTCATGTGCAGGACCCATTATTTGTTATTCTTCAAAAACCAGATCCTTCTGAATAACTTGTTAACTGTCCATATTGTAAGATGGTGGTAGGGAGATGAGTAGCCAATTGATAACAAGTCCTTCACATTGGACTTTTTGTACATTATATTGTTAAGAGGTAGAGTGAGTTAATATCTGTAGAAATATATATTTTAAGAAGTTTTGTCTTGAATCTACTGTTCGATTTCTTCTCTAGTTTTTGCGACGAATAACGAGCAGGTTCTATTAATCTTTGGTGAAAGATTGTCTTGTTGGCCTCAATCTATGATTTTGTATGGCTTGTTATTGTATTCCTTCACTTTTCTTTGGGGAAAAAGAAACCTTCCATGGGAAAGTACTACATGGAGCTGGGCATTAAGAGAACATAGTTGAGATATTTTGATGGTTTTCCTTGGCTGTTGGCTCTGTGCAAAAGTAAAGATCATAATCCTCATAGCTTCAAGAAAATGGGCCATTTTCTTTTTATTTGAAAGATTCAGAAAGTGGACAAATTGGTAACCTTTTTCTATGCTGAAGAGGCTTTAGCGGGTGGTAACATCTCAAGCTCACCACTAGCATATATTATTCTTTTTAGGCTCCTCAAAATTCTTAAAATGCGTATGATAGGGAGAAGTTTTCCTACCTTTATAAAGAATGTTTCGTTTCCTTCTCCAACCAGTATGAGATCTCACAATCCACCCCTTTCAGGGCCAGCATCCTCGCTGGCACACTTTCCCCTCTCCAATCGATCCCGATGGGGATCTGATACATTTTTTTCAGTTCTCTCTACCTGATGTGAAGGATGTCTTCCTCTTTTATGAGTTGACATAAAGCCTTTTATCTCCCTCTCTCAAGAGAAAATGTGAACACTTGGATGCTTGTGACCACCTCAATAAAAAGAACAGTGTATAAAATTGGCCTTGAGATTAAAGTACTCGAGTATTGACATAGCTACTCAATAATGTGCAATAGGGCATCATTAAAAAAGAGGAAATAATTAAAAAAAATATGATACCTGTTTATTTCTTTTTCACTTGAAGGTATACAGAATAGCCCAAGCTTACAGGTATCTACCTGGATAATTATGATGACATCAACTTACAAGGATTCACAATTGTTTACTTCAAAATATGACTCCTCTTTGGTTAAAAGAATCTATAGCAAATCCCAATTCGTAGGTTTCTGCTGCTGCATCAAGTTCCTTTACAATGCATGGAACACCCCTGGTGGGACCATCCCCAGTCATCTAAAGAGGCAGTTTTCTTCACCGAGCACCACTCATCCATGTTAAGTTCTTCATATTTTGGTAAACATTATGAGCACAATTCCGATAACGTGGTGGTCAATGATGATGATGATGAAGAAGACGCTGCTAATACTGATTGTGAAGAGAATTGCAATTGTATTGTTGAATCATCTTTTGTGTTTCTCATCGGATTGGTGTTGGAGTCTTCCCATGTTGAGGCGCCTCAAGAGAAAAGATTCTCTTCAAAAATTCATAAGAGGAAAAGAAGATTGCACCTTGAGACATGTACATTATCAGTCTTGGAGTCAGCCCCCTAGTATCATACAGACGGGACAATAAAGTCAACAAACTACAGAAAGATTAAGAAACGAACCTCCTTGACAAGAATATTAGCAGAAGACTGATGAAATGTTATATACTCAGAGACAAGCAATGCCAGAACAAAGCATACCTATAGAGGCCTTTCAGACCTTCTTTCTTGCCAATTTCATAGAGCGCTTGGATTACACTTTTATATGGGCTCAGAGATCCTGGAATCTGTGTTTGTAATCTCGTTTTTACAACATCAAAAGGAGTGGTAAACAAAGCGGCAGTAGATCCAGCTACCCCTCCACATACTAACTGCAGATAAAGAAGGATCACCGTGATCTATGTAATTTATATTGCATGTATTATAGCCCTAAACATCACTGTCACTACAGAGAGGCTGTTCCCATCGAATTATCATTAACTTTAAGAAGACGAGTGCCAAAAGATCAAATTTAAGAAGACAGAGTGAGGTTAGTGGGAAAATAACCAACCGTTTGTGAAGTAGTTTGCTGAGCATTAGATTTCAACAGTCCTTTCAAACTTTCATAGGTATAGAACTGCAAAGAAAATATGGCAAAACGGTATGGTGAAATAGAAGGAAAATGAAGTTAAACTGAAAGAACTCGTCTAATGAGGTCATGGTACACTTGGATCGTTGTCCTATTTTAGTTTTCCCCATCTGCTGAGCGATTCTTTCCCTTCATTGAACGCATCTAGCACAGACTCCTTACCTTGATAATTGAGTGTGGTACGTTTCTGCAAAGAACAGCTCCCCATCCAGTATATAATCCTCGCAATCCACCATTTGCAACAACACCAACAAAAGCATTCCTGCAAGGCAAAGTGTCGTGAGAGAAGTATGACAGTCAACAAAAATATCATTCAAGAAACTTGAGCTTAAGATGATTTTAATGGCTGGAAAAGAAATCACAGAACCATCAGCAAATCAATGAAATTATTCAAGGTTGTTTGGTGTCTGACACCCGGCAAGATTCCAAGTCAAAATATCATTTTTCAGTAAATCCAAGGCGAGAATGAAATGAGTTCAAGTTATTAATAAAATGTAAAGGGAATAAATAGAGCAAATACTTTGAGTAACCCCAACAGAGAGACGCACAAGAATCTAAAATGTATACCAGCAGTTATGGTAGCGTGAACTAACTTGCATCTGCTGTTTTATACGCTCACTTGGGGTAAAAATAAAAGATGTAGCAATACTTGCACAACCACCAGCCGTACAATGGACAATAGAGCGATACTCCTAAAGAAAAGAAACAAGTCCGAAGCTTCAAAATCTAACATTCCAGCAAACATCCAAAGTGATGTACAATAAATCGGAATGATTGATTAAAAAGGCTACACTATTGGTTCCATAAACGGATCCATAAGCAGAGTTCTGCCTGCATTTCTCCCTCCCCCAACTCTGATACAATCGCAAAGCCTAGCACCTGCTCATTGGCAGAAAGCCATAACTACCATCAAGTAACGGTTACATTTTGTTTTACATTTTGTTTACCTCTTCAGCGTACACCAAATCTCTACTTAAGAGAGGGAGAGGGCAAGAGTAAGCACCTAAAAACACCTAAAAAGGAAAGGCAAACAGTAGGGAAAGAAAAGAAAAATAATGATGATGACTAACAGAATGAAATTCCTACCTCTTGGAGAAGTGGAAGTAAAGCTCCTTTAACTGATTCATATGTGAAAGTGTAAACAGCAGATATCGGAGCTGAAGACGCAATGTTGGTGGAGATTCCACGATAAAGCCCACTTAAACCTGAAATAAGTATGTTGTTCATTTTCAGAAGATTCCTCAACAAATATAAGTGAAACTGCTATTGATATTCTGGATTGGAACATGTGTTTCACACAGAATCACCAACCCACCTCGATCAGAGACAATTGATTTTCCAATGTAACTGAAAGACTTCTGTTCTGCATGATAAGACTGAACCACTGTTTTGATTGTATCAACAGGATGTAGACAAAGACTGACAAATACACCGGCTAATGCCCCCGCAAAGGCATGTTCTTGCTTGGCAATACTGTAACAAGATTTTTCACGAGTCAATGAGCAATCCTCTCTATAGTAATCCTTTTCAAGAATGAGCTTGTCAGACTGTTTGGTTTTATTCTCATGTTCTTCACTGATATTAGCCTTGCACCTGTTGTCTAAATTGTCTAATACACTGTCCTTGGAAGGTAATGAATGAGCTGCCAAAATAACTGAATCTGGGATCTCTAAAATACTTCCATCTGCCCTGTTATCTTGAACTAATGTAAGGATACGTGAGGCCATATAAACATTTTCCATCATCTTTATTTCCAACTTCCGGACGAACAGCGATGATAAATTGATTGATTGGAACATGGGAGCATTCTTTGAAATTTCATTGATCAACTCATGAACAAGAAAACTTGAATCTCCTGACGTACAGCCCCCTGCTTCATTAAGACCACCTCTAGCCTTGAATGCATTGGCTTTCATGCTTCCATTATTATCAACTTTCACAGCGTAGGATGCTTCAGTATGACTTATATGGTTCATCGATCTATATTTCTTCCTCATATCGTGCAAGATTTGTATACTAGTGAAGCCTTTTCCTTTCCATGATTTAGCTGGCATGTCTCGACTACCATGTAGTAGACTCCAAAATGATGACATGGAATGATATTTACAAGGTTCTAACAAAGATATCTTCTGAGTTACTGTCAAACAAGACAAGCCCAAAGGAGAACATTGGTCATTGGTCCTTATATCAACTAATTGGCCATTAACTTCAACCACACTATTGAACGCAACCTCATTGGAATCATCATTTTCTTGATTTAAGATCTGCTTCGGTTGGAAAAATGTAAAAGGACGACTAGCACAATTCAATACTTGGCCAAAAATTGAAATGAACTGAGCTGTGCTCAACATCTCAGAAGACTTTGGTTCATTTATAGTACCGCTATCTTTACCGTGTTTGGCATAACAAGTGTTGGGGGTATCATTTTCAAGGACAAAATCAGCCAGCTCAGACGATATCCTCTCATCTGGTCTCCACCAGTAATATATTGATGGCTTATTGCTTACACAAGGATTGTTCTGTTTGTTCATTTTCTCAAACCTTTCACAGTTTCCTTGACACATGATTCAAGAAGAACTACAAAACAGAGTCATAACATCATCTCACTCCGCATAAACTATGCCATCTAACACGACCAAGAAAACTAATAACTGAATTTTTCAGGTTAGTCAGTAGATTTAGCATAAAGAACAACTAAACTGGGGGAGGAAGCAAATTATACAAATTCAATGGAAAGAATAAAGGATGAAATAGAAACTCGTGCTCCCGCCTGTGACTGCAAATTTGCAGTTAGAACAAAATCTTTACCAACTGTATCTCACAAAATTTCAACATGACAATTAGAAAGTTCTTTTGCTCCCAGGAATATTAATTTGTGTAAGTAATTCACACGTTTATCTAGAAGGAAAATTTGATCCAAACCATAGCAAATAGATCAATAATGAAAATCAAGAGCAAAGAAATACAGCAATAAAGTTTTAAAAAGAAATTCATTTAAAAAAATGGAAATGTTTTAGGCATGAAGCCTGAGAAAATCGAAGGAGTTACATAATCCTCTGCATTTGGCAAGAAAGAACAGAACTACAAAAATCTTTGTGGAGAAAGCACCGTCTTGAAGAAACAGACAAAATAGTGTCCATATAATTTGGACCAATCTCTTTTCCCCTTTCATCATACTAGGTCGCCACAATAAGGAAAACTCAAAAAATTTCCTTCGCCCTCAATTGAACTAACAACAACGAAGATTCTACATATACTAGCAATATAATTGACTAGTGGAACTTTTCTCTTTATCCATTATAGCGACTAAAATAATAGCATTACACGTACAGTAGCTATATAGTTGGCTTGCAGCCATCAAGACAATTTCATTCTGAAATCATGATGATATCTATGATTTTAAGGGATTAGCTCAGATTTATCAGGATGTTAGCCTAGACTTTTGCACCCTAATTTCTACCATATAACTGATATATCTAGATCAATGAACATGATATCACGTGCAATAGAAATTTTCCAATTTTCACGGTCTTAGAACTAATCTCTTTTGGGAATTATCTTGGCCTCTCATACCAACTTATAAATAACAATAAATCAATTTTTTTCACGGTATTAGAACTTATCATCAATCAACTCCTGCATACCTTCACATAGCAGAGACTTCAAGTTCGATCGAATTACATATATCCAGTCCAATTGGTCCAAAGACAAACGACCAAAAAGTTAAATTGGAGAAGCCCTGAAGCAAAAATTGAGTACAAGTGTCACATGCCGTTCCACTCTTAGAAAGGTTATCCAACAAATCTTGTAATAAAGCAACACTGTCATATGTATCTCAGGTAAATATGTACATGCTTAAGAAAAAAAAAATGGATAAACTATTTGATGAAATTTTCAAATTTCTATTTTAGAAAACCAAGTTTATATGTAAGGTAAATAAATTTCTTTCTTGCAATCTATTTTCTAACATGTTCTTGATATCTAAACCAAATTTAGAATACCTAAAATGATAGTTTCAGCCAACAAATTTAAAAAATTTGTTCCAGTTTTATTTACTGGAATATTAACCACGCCTAACCCCGTATGTAAAAATTGAAAGTACCAAATTACTTCCTGACCGTTTCATAAGAACTAAGCGAACAATCCCCAACTCAATGTTCCAGAATGCACCCAAAACACTATTCATAAAGCAAATCGACCACAATAGTGCCAATCTGGATTGAATAAAAACAATAAAACGAATAACTTCATCAATTAATTGAAGTTAAGTGTCCATCAGGACCGTTAAATAGATGGGCAAACTAAATTTTTGAAAGAAAAAAAACACATGTCCTTCAGCCATAACCTAGCTGAATCAAACAGGAAACCAACTGCAGCAGAGCATCATTTCACTTTCTAAGCTTCTCAGCAGCAAGTCAGAGCTTTAAACAATACTCCAAGGAAAATTAGAAGTAGAAAGAAAATTGCAGAATGAAGAGAGAATGCTAAGAAAGGAAAATATCTAACCTCGTAGAAACAGGCGCTCCCACCATCGGAATGAGGTTGTGGCCGAATTTTATAATCATTTTTCCGGGAAATTGAGAGCTGAAGATTTACGATGGGTTGAACTATTGAACCTTTTCCTTTCTCTTTCCTTTTATCATTATTTTTTAAAAAAAGAAATTAATTTTTATGCAGAAATATCCGTTTTTATTCTAATTAAATAAAAATAAAAAGGATCAAATTATAAACTTACTCCATCCAAAATTATTTCCATAAAAAGATGAAAAATCTACCCTTTAATAGTCTCATGATTTTTAGATGTATTTTGAAGAATTTAATTAAAATTTAAATAATTTAAGTAAATTTTATTTCTTTTCATTTTTTTAACCAATACATAAAGGTTCTTTAACTCTAAAAGCTATTTAAACATCCATTCCATTTATGATAAACTAACCAAAATAACACTCGATTAGTTTACAAGTAGCATGTTTGTAATCGACGAGGGTAACATGATTATCGTAAGTAAAGACAAATATGGAGAATACAAATAGTGTATAAAGTAGAAAATTCGGGTTTACAAAACTGCCATCCAAACCCGAGTTTGATTTAGATAAGCACATTTCCTGTGCTTTCAAACCAAACACCGGTTGAAAGTTATCAAATCAACGTTCAATTATCATGGTCAAACAAAACTATTAGTTCAATACATGAGACTAAAAAGATTGTTCTCCATGCCTATAATTTCTTGTACAAAATCTTTGATGCGTCCAAGTAGACACAAGAACAAGAAGATTCTTTGAAACAATCCGTACCCACCGCAAACAAATATTGTCCGCTTTGACCCGTTACGTATTGTCATCAGTCTCACGGTTTTAAAACATGTATGCTAAGGAGAGGTTTCCACATCCTTAGAATGTTTCATTCTCCTCTCCAACCGATGTGGAATCTCACATTCCTGTTGTACTTGAAAGTTCTAGATGGATGGATAATTCTATCTATGCAAGTGATACACGAGAGAGATGATATCGGAAGAGAAAGAGGGAGAAAATAGGCAGAGAGAGGGAGAATGGTTCAATTTGTGTATTAAATCAATGGCTAACCTTTTGGCATACAAATATACAACAAAAAGAGGGGGAAATATGAGGTTCCAATTAGAAAGGCAAAAAGCTAATCACCTATGGTTGAGCCAGAACTAGAAGTGAGAAGTTAAACTGTCACCAACAACTACACAAAATATTGATTAGCCTCTAAGAATTTTTCCTACCCACATCACTTTTACACTGATTCACTTCCACCTTTTGCCGCTTTTCATCGACGAGGAGCTACCAACAATAGCTTTTTTTGTGCCTGATTTGCATCAAAACAAATAGGGTAAGATGAGCAAGGAGAACATGGAACAGCAAAAAGAAAAAAAAGAAGCTAAATTGGTCGCTAGTTGATGATCTAGTTAAATATGAACACAAAGCTAACATGGCATCATGTAAAAGTCAATATGGCAATGACTACATGATATAAAAGGCTGAGCTAGCACTGAGTTGACTTCAGTATGGTGACTCATTTGTCTTTTACCACATCGAACCACCGCTCTCAAGGGAGTAGGTAGCTCAACGACGCTCATGTTAGCATTGGTCTTTCGTTGCCAATAAGCTAGATTATAAGATTAATAAGGTTTGAGTATTAAAATGACTAAAATGTTAGGAGTAGAAACCAAAGCAGCTGACCAAAAGGAGATCATTTAACATTGACTTGGGAAATGATGCAAGTTCTAAAACAATGTAAAAGCAGAACAGCTGAATAATGCCATAAGGCAAAACAATCATTTTGATACCTCAAGATGGAGCACTCTTTCCACTCTCTTTTGTAGTTATAATTCGTTTGTTATTAACAGCAATCGGAGAGCTTTTTTGTATTCTCCTTTGATCCCCTTTTGTACTTTTCATTTTACCAATGAAAAGTTTGGCATCTTATCACAAAAATTAAGGAAAGAAAACATGAGGCAAATAATATTGAGAACATCGGAGTAAGAAGAACAATGTTTAGATTTTCATACTTGATGCTGATGGAGCCTTTGAGGAGCTTTTCGTCAGTGAAACTCTTGAAGGTTTTGTCTGCACGGGCTTTTGCGGGGGCCTGGGGCCTGTCCTCAATGGCGCATTGGTTCTGCATAAAACAGGGAACAAAGAGGATAAATTTCTTAATACGTATTTAACCACCAAGGTGTGGGGGAGTTGTTGCGCATCCAAGTGCGTCCAAACAAATCACATGGAGTAAAAATGTTATTTACAATAAAAGATGTCCTATTTGGCTATTTCTGAAATTAGGTCCTAGACCACCCAAGGGGACTGCCGGTGGTGTCACTTGTAAGTGCCTGAGATGTTAAACCCCAAGTTGAAAACAGCACTTGTGATACTTGGAGGTGGCACTGGAGTGGGTAGAGCCTTCAAAAAGACAAGTAGGGCGAGCCATAAGTGAAGCGAGGCCCTCGACACCCCGGTTACAGGAAACAATAAAGGGTCATGACTTTTATAGTAGCTGGCAGTGTCACCAATCAGTTTAAGCATGAAATGAAGAGAGAAAGCTGAACCTAAATTCTGTATAAGTCGAGTACAAGGATGTCGATAAATAATTTAAGAGGAAATAGTAATTACTTACTTTTCTGGAATAGGTACCAATGACTTCACCCCAGTTGTTGCACTCTCGGCTAGCCTTTTGACATCCAACGAGCTATCTGGGTGTTTGGTAACAGCAATCAAACTATCTGATGGTTTTGAAACATCAGGGAATAGAGTGTATTCCACAACGCTACAGATCGATCCATCAGTTTCAGTCCCCATTGAGAGGCCACCATCTGATATGTCACTTAATCTCTCATCAGAATCAGCATTCCCAAAGCCTAAAAGCTCAACATCATCCGTAACCTTCAGACCTAAAGCCCTCGACTGTGAAAAAGATTCCTTCTGATGTCTAAAATCTTCTAGAGGCAGATGTGATCCTGATACAGAACGCTTAGAACGTCTAAAGTCCTCTACAGACAGATGTGATTCCGATCCAAAATGCTTATGATGTCTAAAGTCATCCATAGACTGATATGATCCAGCTTCAGAACGCCTATCATAATCCGAGAAATTGTCCATATCAGATGCTGCTTTATTAACCAGAAAGTCTTTCCTCCTTGATGGCCTTTGCCTCTGCCGAGGAGTTGCACTAAAAGCCCTTCCAGGTGAACATGATTCAAATCTTTGGGAACCAACGCCATGCTTCACAGAATTGCCACTAGTTTTAAGTAACTGCAACCGCTCAATCTCCTCATCTTTATTTGCAATGGTATCCTTGAGAACTGCCACCTGCATAGCATTGTCAACATAAAATCAGAAAATAGCACATCTCATGTAATTGTGTACTCCGTGCACACTATTAGAGTCGAGATTTAAGGAGAAGTTTCATGCAGTTCAATAGGAAAAGAACTGTTGAATAAAATTTTAAAAAATAGAGAAGAGAATGACAAGTTGTCGGGACCTGATCCATGAGTTCTCTAACATATCTACCCTCTTTATTGCTGCGGGCAGCACCCAACTCGACACCAGAAACTCTTTCTGCAAACTTCAAGGTGCTTATAGTTTCAGAATATGACTCCACATCAGGATTAATCTGTACGAACATGAGCGTTTTTGCTTGACCACCTAGAGGTTCGAATAAAGAAAATATGTGATGAACTAGGTATTATCAGAAAATAGAAGAATAGAGGTCCAATAAAATACGAAAACACAGAAGCACCTAAAGAACTTTGGAGAACTTGGGTTAGTTTGCTATTTCTGTAAGGAATATGCGCAGTCTTCTGTGCAAGAGCAAAAATTACATCCCCAAGAGCTGACAATGATTTATTAATATGTTGTGCCTCCTTCAGCCTATCTCCAGTCGCCTCGGAGCGGTCCACCCTTTCACTACCAGCAAGATCTATTAAATGAAGACAACCACGCAAGATAGCATCTGTCTCCAAGTCCACACCACGAACATGAATCGTCAGCACACTGCACAGCATCAGTAATTGCATGAAATGTATTCTCAAAGGAAGTATGAAAATAAATGATTAATAACATTTTTAGAATACTACCTATGAGATCTGCTGCTTCTTTCATTCAGGGCTGTGGCTCCAACAGCCCTGTTTGACAACCCAATCTTCATCAAATCAAGAACATCGCCAGTAGATCTAACAGAATGCATGGCAGCATCGGGTACTGCAAGCCCATTTGGTTGAGTAGAGTTCCAAATCCCAAGTGTGCGCAAGTCAAAGGAAACTATGTTTTTTCATTATAAAAGGACACTTCGGCTAAACAAATTCTAAAATGGCTGGGAAAGGCTGAATAATGAATTGATTGATTAAATTAGTTCTAAAGAATAGAAGAGAAACCAAACTTTACTCTTTTCATAAACAAGTCAATTCAATGAGCCAGTTAAGAGGTTTCTTTTCCTACCCATTGTGTAGTTATCTTCTGGGTTGAATGATTAGTTTCTTTCTTTGAAAAAACAATGGGAATTACACAACAAAAGATGTTTTTTTTAACTTTTGCATAACTAAATTATATCAAAGTATTCAAAGTAGGATATCTCTTTGGAAGACCGCTAGTTGAGAGCAGATCACGGACTTGTTCATTGTATATCTCAACCATTTGGACACCAATTTCATAGGCAATAGATCCCTTCCTACTTTGAGAAATTTCGAAGAGGTCATTTAATGCTCGATAATTAACACCCCATTCTTCTCTCAATGATATATCAGGTCCACTCTGAGAAAGAATAAGACGTATGAGCCACAATGAACAGAGTAAAAATATGGTGTCACAAATATAAGCATATCGCATACCATAGTATAGGTCTTTCCCGAACCAGTTTGTCCATAAGCAAATATGCAAACATTATATCCATCAAGGACAGACCGAATTAACGGCCTAGTGTCTATAAACACCTCCTCTGATAAAAAATAAAAAAAATTAAATGTAAATAGGAAGTTGGAAAACAAAAATCTTCCTAATCGAACTAGCAATAAGTATGAGTAACATAATAGAGTAACTTAATTTATGTACAGTTTATCAAAATTGGATTAGATTACAAATACCTTGTGAACATGTCGGACCAAAAACCTTATTGAACTTGAATAGCCTACGATTGTCTTTTCCTTGTTTAGCAGGATTTACAATTACCAAGTCACCATTTTCACCAATATATTCAACTGTAGTTAGCTTTTTTTGCCCTGGAAGGAATGGCCGTATTCGACTATACACTCGAATGTTACCTGTGAAATTCCACATCTAAATTGAGAAAGCTCAAGTAAACAAAAAAAGGAAAATAAAAATGATACCTTTTAAATCCTGAACCTCATTATACAATATTCTATTTTCGTTCAGAACTGCATTGTAATTCAGAGCCACATCTGCCAATCCTTTGAACTTTATTCCTATTAATGGCAACACCATCATAAACAAAAAAAAAAAAAAAATTGAATGAAAAGAAGTACAAATAACATAGAAAACTGGAGTAAAAATGAAAACAGGAGATTGGTTAAGCTAAAACCTACCAAGGTAATTAAAATCCTCTGCATAGTTTCTTTCTGTATTCAAGACCTCATGTTTGATGGACTCCAGCGAACCCCTTAATTCCTAAAAATAATAAAATCAAAGTCATGTCTCTAATCAACACAAAATGGGCCCTACGGAAAATAACATTACTGAAGACATAACAAAAACCTTAAAAGCTCCAAGCAGATCATTAACAACATTTTGATAGACAAACTCTTTCTTCTTCCATCTCAGTGATTTAGATTCAGAAAATGTCTCGAGTTCCTTCACCTTCTTCCTGGAATCCGCTAATAAGTATTCGAGTTCATTTAGTTTCTCTTCAAACTTAACTTTTTCCTCCTTGGCACTTTTTTCCAATTGCAAGCAATTATTTTCATGTTCCCTTTTAGTCATTTCTAGCTCCTTTCTGAGATTTGAAAGCTCAACATCACAGCGTTCCTTTTGCTCCTTCAGAGCCATCTTATCCTGCTCCTCGCAAGTTTTCATTTCCTCTACTTTGAACTTTTCAACCTTCAACACCAAATAATCAAGTGTTAACATATTCTGTACGTGACGGAGAAACTAACACAAAACTAAAATGTCACTGGTCACAATGATAAATTATGGCATGAGCTAAATGGACAATATAATCGTCACTTTATCAGTGTACGCCCTGTTCGTAACCAAGGAATGGGTTTAGGAGAACCAAAATAAAAAGTGTGAGAAAGAAGTAATATTATAGGGGTTGGAACCAGTATTAGGATTAGGTGCATTACCATTGATTTTATTAATAAAAATTTGGAATAGAAATCTACTTAAATTCGGTGCATGAACATCAACCAAATTTTGAGACAAATAGAAACAAACTGGGTCCCATATTGAGGTCGTTCTTCTACACAAATTCAGGAGTCACCCCTGATATTAATAAGGTGGACTGTGGAAGTCTCTGCCTGAGAATAAACAGTACAAAAGATTCCTCGTAGATGTTCATAGCAGTAATGATTTTTCCTATACAACCAAATTTCACATGCTACCCACGGAACTCAAAACAACTGGTTCAATTGAGCAAAGTTGAAATTATAGGCAGCTAAAATGTGCGCAGCAAGCTCATTCAACATTAATGGAAAATGAGTTGATCATCAAAAACTTCAAGCAAATAAAAACAACTTGGGTATTTCATCCTAGGTGAAAGAAAGCAGAAGGCAAACTATAGCATACATGAGAACCAATATAATAAATATCTTCATCAATTCAACATTATGGTTGCTGAACTTTATTATTAATATTTAGTTACTGTCGTTCCTTCACGATAGGATCTTATGAAGCAAGGAAGCTCTCCAATTCTACGACTAAAAATGAGATCCCTACCAAAATTAGAACGTACAGCAAACACAAGGCAGAGTGGAAGGAAGCCAGTTTATCTAAATGGCTTGATCTTGATGAAAATAAAAATAAGTCGGGAATCAAAGATAACAAATATACTTGATAATTTTCTTAGATTAGAAATGGATTGAGCACTTTACCTTCATACGTTGAAGCTGATTCAAAACAACCTACAAAAGTAATGACACCAAAAATCCAGGACTGAATACAGCGTTTTGATTTCTAAACCGAAAGCAAATATTTGAACATTTGGATGTTCATCAAAATACCTCATTTTCTTCAGTGGTTCCTGTTGCAAGGGTTTCAAGGACTTTTATTCTTGACAGAAATTTCTCCTCCCGAGCTCTCAAAAGACCGCTTTGCTGCATAAATCCAAGGTGAAAGACGTTAATTGCTATTGGCAGTGAAAGATAGTATACTGTCCCAAGTTAAAAATTATGCTAAGCACGATTACATGTCTCAGGTTTCCAGCATGAGTTAAAATTCTCCGCTCAAGCACCTGTACAACTTTTCGCAGAAGATATGCTATTTGCTGAGAGAAATTTGAACCAATAAAAGGAAAGTTAGAAATACAACTAAATTAAACGTCCTGGATAAAAATAAGACCATGAAATCAGATATGGTGTGTGAATTTCTTGGGTTGAAATTTTTTATGCTTCCAGTAGAAGAATGATAATCACTCCCATACATTTGACACGTCTCCATTTTTTGTTTCAACGCTGCCATCCAGAATTCCATTGACCAAATTGAAAAGTGATGGAGTAGAGACATTCTGCATAAAATAATCGCAGAAACTACTTGAGAAATGAATATATTCATATTTTGAAGCATACCATTGATGTAAACAACGAATTAAACATGGTTCAGGGTTACCTCAAAATTTTTTAATTTTATCAACTCCAAGATGTCAGAACCAGAAACATCATGATTTTGTTCTTGCACTTCATGATCCTCAAGTTGAATATGACTTCTTAAACCACACGATAGTGCTATAATAAACAAACAAGAAAATAATAGAATGAAATAAATTGCATTGTCAACACTAAATTTAAGAGAAAGCATGAAAATCTAGAACACTGTGATCCCACCAAACTTCCTTGATAATATAATAATTAACTCAATAAATGATAGTAAGTTCGTTATACCTGCCTGCTGTAACCTGATTTGCATAAGCATCCAAAAAATCAGACATTAAGATCAAAACCATGCATACACAATATAAAACATATATTTAATTGGTTTAAATACTATTTTGGTCCCTCTACTTTTTGCTTTGGTTCATTTTGGTTCATGACCACAAACGTAAATTTTACACAAGAGAGTCCCTTTAACACAAATTTATGGCTACATTTCAAGAAATTTAGTGAGTAAAGTGTTATGCTAAAATTATGTTCGAAAAAAAATGAGGAAAAAAAAAGTAGAACGACCAAATTGTTCACTTTTTAAAAGTACACAAACCAAAATGGACATTTAGAAAGTATAAGAAGTAAATTGAATCAAGACCAAAATTCTTTAAATGTGAAACAAGAAACATCAAACAAAACTTAAAAAAGTATCGGATGCACTCTATGACTGTTTAGGCACTTGACCTATTTAAGGTCAAAATTCTTTAAATGTGGATTATCAGCAGAAATTGGTTGGATAAACCAAATCAAATATCTTTTTTTCTGAAACAAGAAACTACGTGAAGAGTACAATGTACAACCTAAAAGACTAACAGCGACACGAAAAAATAAAAACTCTACAGGGGAGATTTTTTTTTAAAAAAAAAAACACAGCCAATAAAAAAAATTATTTAACTACAAACAGTAAAATGCAGGAGCAAAACTTAATTGTTGGGAGAAAAAATCCCTCAATGTTCAAAGGCTTGACCATCCAAAAATCAAGAACAAGATCAACCCTAAAAAAACTTTATAATTTACTCTGAATGAAATCCTTGCACAATTTACATTCTCCTCCTGATCCTGTACCATACCTGATATAATTGAACCATTCTGAAAATCCTGAAGTCTTTGCCCAGAGAAATTATTGATTCCATCTAATGATTCTACTTCATATAAGTTCCATTTCTTTCGTGAATAATGTTGAGTGTCATCATCCCCAGCAGTCAAATCAAAAGAAGCTCGAAGCGTGCTCAGGCAGTGCAAAACTGGTGCAATAGGTCCCTGCATTTAATCTCTGCTCATATTTCAATTTATAAAGGTTTCAAATATCTAACAATCAAATTGATTCATTCAGCATAAATACATAACTGAACCAGGTATTGTTTGTAAGTTGGATACAAGTGTGATAAATGATGAAACCCAATAACTAAATGTTTTGCAGGAATGGATGTATGATTATAAAATCCAAGTCAGATTACACAAGATAAGTATTGCAAAGGAGATCAAGTATATCACACAATACAAGGTTTTTCTTCAAGATAAAAATCATGAGATATCCTGTTCAAGTGATCCATTTACTATTCAAGGTTAAAGCCACTCTTTACCAATCATTAAAACTTTAATGGTGTCAAATTGAGTTATGAATGTGAAATGAAGAAATTAGTACCTTCTAAGATTTAAGATATTTGCAATGTAAGTGTGAAAAATTCTCATGGCAGGACAAGACTACTTTTGTTGGCTGGTTTTTGTGACCGTGATAGGCATTTGTTTTAGCTTAGTTTGAGTTGTTTAGTGTTGGCTTTGAGCTTTTCTTACCATTCAGTTTTACTGTAATTTTCTGGTTGTGTTGGGCATTTTTGCAGCTAGATTTTAGGTGTTTTGGCTAGTTTTCGTGCTATTTAGCTCTAAAGAAGATGATGATTACAACAATGGTTCAAGTTTATGGCTCAATTGAATGAAGTCAATAAGTATGGAACCAAAACAAGTATTTCCCTCACTTTTTATCATCTATATGGCAGAAAATAAAGGTATTTACAGACACAATTGCATTGCATCAAACAAAAGCAATTACCTGCTCTAAGACAGATGGTTCAAAGCCAGGAAGTCCTAGTTCATCCAGAGTTATCAAAAAACTCTCAATGTTAGAATTGATGGGCTTACAATTGCCTCCCTAGAGAAAAGAAAAGAAATTTGTGGTCTATGTTAAAAAAAATAATTAAATGCGAGGAAATTATTAAATGGAAAATTATATACATAAAAGTTATAAACAAAGACCACCAAATGTCATCCAACCTGAACTGCCCCAGGGCATAATTTATCTAACATGCTGCATAGAATAGTTCCATCAATCAAGCATGTTCTCAATTCCTCATCTGAAGCATCCAGGGGCAAATTTATATGGGGGAGCATAAAATTTAACCACTCCACCACCTCCAATTTTAGTTTGGCTAATGTTGAAGAGAGCATAAGGTTAAATATGGATATGAGAAAAACCAGACCATCTCACGTGCAAAAAACTTCTGATAAGCAAAAGAGACTTACATTCAGCCATTCACCAGAGCTTCTGAACCAGCTGAGTACAGCTCCAATGTAGCTCACAACAAAATCATCAACAATCCACTCTTTCCATGATCCAAGAGAACATGGAGATAAAAAAGTTGCATAACACATTAACCATCAAAGTCAGCGCAATGTTACCCGAGGAAAACTAGAGAATGCACAGAAAAACGATGCAGCTTTATGTCTTTACTCATATCACGTTTAAAAAGTTTTCCTGAAGTTGTGCAATGTTGCTCGTCAATTAAGAGGAATAAGACAATTAAACTTTGACGTGTCCATAAATCTAAGGTTCCGGTTCTTTAGCTGAGAGGAACTATAGGAAGAGATAGGCATTCAAGAAACTACCTGTGAAATGCTGTTGAGAAGCTGAGGAAACATTACACCCAAATTTCAGCTAAGCCCAACCTGCCAACCAAACCTTTTATTAGATAGCAAATTTCAACAATTTTTACCTGTTCATACAAATTTGGCCCCGGCTACACCTTGTTTCAAGAAACTATTACCCTAGAATGCCCAGAAATTCTTAAATGGACTTGAGAATTCTTATCCCCCTCCTCCCCCACAAAAAAGGGACTGAAAGGGACAGAGACAACGTCTCCATTTCCTTGCTCAACTCGCTCGGCAATCGTAACCCAATAGCACAGGAGCAAGAAGATTGAAATTCTGAGGTAAAAATATGAAATGCAACCTAAAGAACCCAAAAGATAATCAAAATGGGTCCGCAAAAAAGCGTTTATTAGCTGATAAAGAAGCTAAAACAGATGGACACGCATCCTCAAAATGTATCAAAGATTTCAGAAACCACACCTTTGACAACATGAACAAGATGAGGCTGTTCAGAAAGATTTCTTAGAAACCCAACAGCATCTGCGTCAAAGGGGGCCGAATGAAACGAAAGAATGGGAAGAAGAAAGATTAGGAACAGAAAATGCAGAGCTCCAGGTCGATTCGCCAAATGAAAAATGGAGAACAAAATTAAGAAATTAAGTTGGGTAAGAGCCACAAATCCGGTCCGAAAATTCCGAGACAACGAGAGAATGTGTTTGATTCGAAGGAAATGGATTTTGTTAATCCAAAAAAAGTTGGAGCTAAACATGGAAGTTGAAAGCAGGCTGCTCTCTTTTCTTTATTTATTTCTCCTCGGTCTTTTTTTTTTATCTACTTTTTGCAGAGAAGGTGCTGTACTTTTTTATATTTATGTTTGTGGCCCAGCCCCGACAAATTTGGAGTCATGTTTCCCGCCTTTTGCCCTTCGATTATGTTTCCGGATAGATAATGACGGAATTAGCGATGGATTTTCTTTTATTTATCCATTTGTCCTCGTACTTTGGATAATTTCACTCTCAGACATATCTAATTCTATTCTTTCTATTAAAAAATATATCTTGCGTTCTCATTTTATTCCTAGTTAATTTACTATATAATTTATAAGGCTAATAAAGAGTTACGTCGGGATATATTGAATAATGCTCTTAATTAATTTAATTTAATTTTTTTTTATAATATATAAAATGAATTATTTCCATCTCTAACTTTGTATAATTTGTTATTATCTGGAATATATATTTGGTATCAGTTAAGTTCTAAAACTTAAATGCAGTGGGGTCTTTTATTTATATTATTTTTAATAAAACAGTATTAACGGTGATGTATAAAACATTTACTTGCTTTCCTTTAAATGTGGAATATAAAATTAAATTTATTACTCAACATACATATTGTAGGTTAAAATCAATTATTAGCTTGATTTAAATACATTCTCAATACAATTTTTAAATAAAAGTCATTTATATATATATATATATATATATATATATATATATTCACTGCTCTTGACCATTCAAAATTGTAAATTTTGCCTATTTTGAATCTAGGATGATCATTGATTCAAAAAAACATACCTTATTTGTCATGGTACAAAATTAAAACAAAGCTTTTAATTCAAATATATATTGATATATTATTTTAATTACTGATTATCCTTAATTATATTGCCTTTTTGAAACATACCTGATTGATGTTCAATCTGATATAGTATTGATTGTCTTGGAGAGAAATAACATAAGAGATAGAGAGAAAGAGCATGGTTTTTATTTATCTATGAATAAGAAGTTCGATAGAATTCAGTCAGCTACATCACCACAACACAACCAAACATAGAATCAACTATTCATCAAATGATCAAACGTTCGATCCACTGACCCGTGCTCGACCGCAAAACTTGGTGTTCAGATCTCATTCCCATTCGATTCAACATGAAGGCCTTCGACCTAATAACACTCCCTCTCAACAGCAAAACTTGGTGGTGATTTCTCATTCCCATTCGATTGTTGATGGAGGCTTCGACGTGATGTCTTGAACAACCCTGTTTACGGCCCGAACGCTATTGCAAATTTTTCTTGCCACATTATCCAGGAACTGATGTTCAAAGTTAAACCTGCATCATCAACCATCCCACATTATCAATGAACTGATGTCCTTACAGTAAATACATTTTCTGCACGGTTGGACATAACTGGACTCATTTCATTTCATGTGTTAGACTACAGGTCACAAGAACAAACAGCAAAACCAGATGCTTGTGAATCTACAAGTGTGTGCAGGTCAGTTCAAAACGATTTTTTAAGGGAAAAAGAAGGAAACTCAAAACAACCAAACAAAAGCTACCACACCGAACCTACACAGATGTGTCAATTTCCTCTGTTTTTTGGGTTTTAACTTAACATTCCTCCTTGACGTAAACCAAGAGAATAATTTAGGAATGCAACTTAGTTTCTTTCATATAAGACTAGAACAAGCTGACAAGGATTTACCAATCTGCTGTCATTCCATCTTGACTTGTAACAGCTCTCAGAGCAACAACATGAGAATGTGTCCTTTGATCACCCTGAACTCCAACTGATTTTATGGGTAAAAACACTGCAAATGCTTGCCATATTGAATCATACAGCCCAGCATCCTTGATTGACTGAATAAAAATCTCATCAACCTGCATCCATAATTATAGCAAACTAAATTTTCTTCACAAACAGGAAAGGTAAAAGTTTCGACTCAACACCACTGAAGTTACCTGGCGAAGAACCTCCAATGCATTGCCTTCTGTTACATCGCCCAGCACTCGTACAGCAAGACCAGGCCCAGGGAAAGGGTGGCGCTTTAGAAACGCATCAGGAACATTCAATATCCTCCCAAGTTGGCGTACCTTTAAATTTGAGATTTTATTCAGTGTTTATTAATAAATACAAAATGTGATACAACACAGACAAGTGTATATCAGTAGAAAGATCAAAACCATTACCTCGTCCTTAAAGAGGAGCTTAAGTGGCTCGATAAGTTTCAGTTTCATGTCCTTGGGAAGTCCTCCGACGTTATGATGACTCTTGATCGTGTGGGAATGGTTTCTTCCAGATCCAGGTGGCGGACAAGATTCAATTACATCAGGATACAATGTGCCTTGGACCAAGTATGAAGGCTTCTTACCAATTTTAAGTTCCAAATCGTGGCCAAATGAATCAAATATAGAAATAAACTCTTTCCCAATTATTTTTCTTTTCTCCTCAGGATCTACTACACCTTTAAGCTTGCTAAGAAAATGATCAACTGCATCAACACAAGTAACAGGCAAATGAAGATCGTTTTCAAAGGTTTCCATGACACGTTCTCGTTCTTTATACCTGCCATGTAGACACAAAGTGACATTATGAACTTTGCAAACAAACATGGTGAGCCTTATTTATATCAAAACAGGACAAAATCTGTACCGCGCAGTTCTACTTCTGTAGAGGGACATGGGATAGATCTTCCCCTTTGAATTATAGAAAACTTATATTTTTAAAAGTCAACCGGACAAAATTTTCATCATTCACATTCAGGACATAAAATCAAATTCTGTACCTTAATAAACCATTGTCAACAAAAACACAGTGAAGCCTTTCCCCAATTGCCTTATGAACAAGAGTTGCAGCAACGGTTGAATCCACACCTCCTGATAATGCACATATGACGTGAGCATCAGGACCAACAGTTTCTTTGATTACTTTAATTTCTTCATCTAGTATATTCTCCATCTTCCAGCTAGCGGTAATTCCACAGACATCAAAGAGAAAATAACGCAATGTTTCCATTCCTTCTGGTGAATGAGTAACCTACACAAGATACACAAGTTCAACTTCTCGTAGAAATGACAATTATCTGATGAGTATGCCACGAATGATATCACTTCAGTTCATCACAAAGCAAGATTTGTTGCCCCCACCCCATTCAACACTTGGCCAATAGCATGATCTTTGAAAACCGTAGAAGAAACTAATTAAAGGCTACAAACTACTGAAGATTCTCCTTTCATCAGTTCAACCCAGAAAACATGAGTAACGTTACTTACACGTAGCAATATATTTCAATACATCCAAAGCCTAAAGTAGTGCTAGACATGATTAGATAACGTAAAAACATTATTCTTCAGCATATTACTTTATATAAGCTACATATACACTCGGGACTTGCAGAAGCCTGAGAAAACAAAATCCTGGGCTGAAGGTGAAAACTAGAAACCTGGTTTTGAATAAGCCACAGAAGCCAAAAAAAAAAACCTCTTCACATCAAAATATTTCTCAAGCCACCTCCAAGAAGGAGTTTAAATTTGAGGTGAAACTAAAACAGGTAGTCCTTTAGATAAAAATAGCGCGAATTTGGCCTGCTCGAACTAGTTTTTTAACAAGGCATCACACATACAAAATCCAAAGTTCGAAAAACTCAAACAGCATCGAGGTGGAACTCTCCAGAAATTAAACAAACATGTGGTCAATCTTAAATCTGAAAACGGAATATTATTGCAAAACAACACGCAAAGAAAGAACGTAAAGTTCCAATAGTTCATCAAAATAGAATACAGAGTACAAAGTAAGAAGAAAAAAAAAAATGAACCCCATTACCTCTGGATGATACTGTAACCCATAGAACTTCTTTGAATGATTTTCCACAGCCGCGACGGCCCCTTGTTGACTCCTCGCCACCACTTCAAACCCCTCGGGAAGTTTCGCCACCTCATCACCATGGCTCATCCAAACAGCTTGCCTGTCCCCAACCTTCTTAGTCCCAAACAACCCTTTAGACTTTTCCACCACAATCTCCATTCTCCCATACTCCTGCTTCTCCCCAACCTTCACCACACCTCCCAACCTCTGCACAATCAACTGAAGCCCATAACAAATACCCAAAACAAAAATCCCGTTCGCCTCCGCCCACTCGACGAACCCAGCAGCGAAACTCGGCGAGTCGCTAGCATGGACAGAGTGAGGTCCACCAGAGAGAATAACGACTTGTGGATTGAGATCAGTGATGGCCTTGAGCGGAGAAGTCCCCGAAATACAAAGAGAAAAAACAGAGAGGCTCCGAATCCGGCGAGTGATAAGATGGGTGTATTGCGAGCCAAAGTCCAGAATCAAAACCAAGTCGGACTTGACTTCTTTTGGGTCCATTGATGGAAGACGGTAGAGAGAGGCTGAAGAAGGTGGCTGCAGTTGCAGAGGGGCAAGGACGCAAAAGGGCAACGGTTGTAGAAAAGCAGAGATAGAGAAAATTAGGGTTTAATGGGGTTTGGTTTGGCGGGAAGTGGAACCAATGGCTGTTGGTTGCAAGATTGAGGCGAATGCCATTGCCGTTATTAAAGGAAATTATTATTCTTTTTCTTCTTATTATTATTATTATTTTCTTTTCCGGGAATTGTGATTTATTATCTAAATTTGTTTAATTCAGGCCATTTCCCTTATAATATATTATTATTTTTAATTGTTGTTGGATTTGGAAATAAATTATAGGGATTTAAGGGTATATTTAATTCAAAACAATATTCACCTTTTAAAAAAAAAAACTGATTATATTAGGTACTTCAATGAATTTTTATTAACTTCAAGTATTATTAAATATTATTATGAAATTATTTGTATTTACTATTAGAGGGCTTTTAGATTAATCACAAATTTTTTTATAACTCTCGAATATTTCATCAAAAAGATACTTTTCGTTTAATCCAACTATTTTTTTAACATTTTTTTACTTTATAAGTTTTTTTTTTTCAAAATTCAAATCAATTGATAAATTTTAAAAGACCTTTAAGAAAAATTGATATTTAATTTTTTTTCTTTTTCCAAAAGTTATTCTGGCTAAGTTTAATGATTCTTTTGTACAAAAATAAATAAATAAATAAAATAGAATAATTATTTAGACATTGTTAAAAATAAGTATGTATTTAATTTTTACATTTAAAAAATATATATATATTAAATTCATAAGCTTTTAATTCCATATTCGATATGAATCTTCAATTTTAAAAAATGTCAAATAACAACCCAACAAAAAAAAATTGAAACTTATATAACTTATAATTCATACAACTTCAAATTATATTAAACAAAAAAAATGCGATGTTCTTTTTTAAGGAATTATTTATTATATTATAATTATGAAAAAAAAAAAACTTTGAAATGAGAGAGGTAGGCAGCATGAGGAATGCAGCAATGACGTGACCCTTTCACGGTACGTCCATGGGCTGAACTTTGCCACATGCCATCAACGCATTGGGCATGCCAGTGCTCGTACGTATCCCGATAATTTAATACAAATGAAATAAATAAATAAATAATTATTATATTTCAAATAATAAATAAATAAAAACACAATTATCCTATTTTTCTCAAATTAATGGAAGTTCAATTATTTTATTTTCTCAACTTAAATAAAAAATTTATTTTTAAATATTAAATCACTTAGATTTTTTTATAAAGGGTAAAATTAGATTTTCAAATTTAAAAAAATGTATGATTGGCTTAAAAATAACCATTTATTTGAAACTATTTTTCCTTTTTTTTTATTCTATGTTTTTTAAAAAGTTTTAAACACAATAAAGTATTTTATGAAGTTAAAAAAATAATAAAAAAGAATTTTGAGTAATGTTCGTAAATTCCAAAATACGATTTTCCACGCGTGTTGTTCACGTGAGGCCTCTGGGAGAGGAGTGGACCCAATATTATTCGTGGCAGTATGATATCTCTATTAAAATATGTCGATAAATTGTTTCGAGAACGTATAAAAAAAATTATTTGAATTAATATACAGACAAAATTTTACACGTTTTAAGCCTCTATTATTGATATTAATTTTACAAATGTTGATTTTATATCGATTTCAAACTCACGCGTTTGATCACTTTAACCGTCCAAGCTACCATTAGTGGATATACTGTTCGTTATATGTGGTTGTCAGTTTTACGATTTTAAAACGTGTCTACTGGGGATAGGTTTTCACACTCATGTAAGTAATGTTTTGTTTCTCTCTCAAACCAATATGGGATCTCACAATTCACTTCCTTAGAGAATAAACGTCCTTGCTAGCATACCGCCCCGTGTTTGACTCTGATACCACTGTAACAACCCTAGTTTTCTACTAATGGTTGGCTCTGATGTGAAAATATTCCAACTATGCGCCACTTTTATATTTCAGGTAAAGACAATGCACCCTTGTGCGCTTAACGCGCAATATCACATCGGAGATCATAGATTCTGCAAAGGGTAGTCACATTTATTTTTGTAGATCTTAGGTTAGTATAGGACATTACTTCTTTATTTTACTTGGTCGAATATATTTTCTTGTGTTGTTTTAAGATCATTTCATAAACGCGTAAGACCATAACATCGTTTTAAGCCATTGTTTTAAGTGAATGTTTCTATATAAAAAAAGTTATGTCATGCATATGATAGCGACTCTTGATGTGATGTTCAACATTGGTTGAAAAGAACAAAACACTATTTATAAGAAACACTATTTATAAGAGTGTGAAAACCTTCCCCTAACAGACGTGTTTTAAAGCCTTGAGAGGAAGCCTGAAAGGAAAAGCCCAAAGAGTACAATAACTGCTAATAGTGAGCGTGGGTTGTTACACTATATTAGTAGAAAACTATAGTCTGTACACTATCTGTTAGTGCTTTATCATGTTATCATTGCTTATTCCAAAGAAAAAGAAGGAAAATGATTGGGGGTGCGTAGGGTAGAAAAAGACAAGTTGTATAGACGTCCACCATGTGTGGGTTGATATTGAAAAGGCAAGCCCATTCCTCTACAAGATCTTCAATGAGGACCAAAATCACAGGAAAATGAGGATCACACGAGATATCAAAGATGATAAGCCATCGACTGTGAACGTTTGTGTTAGAATTTGATGGCACAGAAAGTAAGGCATCAGAGAAAGGTTTAGTAAACATATTGACCCAAAAGAGTTACACAACATCCTATTCAAATAGACTGCTGATTCTACACATGAACTCTGGCTCACGATATCATGATAAAGGAAAGCTTCACAAACCAAGATAAACAACACTTTCAATGACTAATTCTCTTAGAACAGATTCCGCTATAATGGTAACAATCTCTTCAGTTTCTGTTGGATAATTGATCCATGTTCTACATCTCAAGTCTCTCAAACAAAGATGATCAAGCGTTTGTGGAGGTTGCTGCTGCAGGAGTGGCCAGTCCATATGCTGCATAACCTCATGATACAAACCGTTCTCCTTATTGGGTGCCTGGATGTGTGCCTTATAAGATGATAGCCATGGGGAGCATCTAATATAACAGTGGAAAACATCCTCAAGAACTTCATTAAAATAGTCGAAAACAAGCACACAATCACCACATAACTGAGTACCAAACAGCTTCACTTTGTCAACAAATGGTATCCGCAGCCAAGCTGAAGAATGACAATCCACTGATAGTTCGTTCCAATTCTGGCTTGAGACTTGCAGCAGCTCAAGTACATATTTAGAGACGGAGCAACAACAATTAAAGGTAGAAATGGCAGGATCAATAACCTCTTGCAAGCTAGCAAAACCAGTACACTGGCTCTCTTCAAAACTAATGGGGAGTGCTTCACCAGTTGACTCATCAGCTGTGAAGGTTTACCAGCTTACATAAGCTAAGATTGCTACTAAATGGGTTTATAAAGAAGTGGCAAAAAAAGAAACATTGTCTTAGTAATTTTAACTATACCTGTTCTTTGGGTGAACGCAAGGTGGCTAGAGGCAGCAGCAGCTACCAAATGAGTAGTTTCTGGTAGTGGCTGCACTTCTCTATCACACAAACCATTAGGATCTTCCACTGTCTGAAATCGTGATAAGCTGGATGATTGTTGAGCCTCTAGAGCCAAATTCTGCACGTTGCCGGTGTTATAGCAAAAACAATGTTAAATAGTGAAAAATGCTCTTACACCAAGTTCTCAAAGCATTTGTATGGTTGTTCAATTCAAGAAAAATGGTCTTAGGAGTGGAATCCTTCAAATAAGCTTAACAAAGTTACATTATGATAAATAATGCATACCAATGGATGAGGGTAATCTAAGATGCTAAACATCCAAATATGTGCTATTCAATCTTGAAACAAACACATAAATGGCGCATATCCAGGACAAGCAAGAACAAATTTGAATACTAGCCCTTATAAAGTTCTTCCATGGGAAAGTGTGCAGCTCACCCGTTTAGACAGCTCCAGACTTGCTTTTTCTCTGAAGCCATTGAATTTGTTATCAAATCCAGATGATGATGCTTCACAAAAGATATTTCCTTCCTGGGGTATAGTGGCAATGTCTTTTACAATCTTCAAAGATCCTGCATATGCCTCACTTAGTTGAAGTAAAGAAGAATTTTGAGCCAAAATAAGACAAAACATCAGTAAATTTG
The DNA here is from genome assembly GCF_002738345.1 of Cucurbita maxima. Lineage (NCBI taxonomy): Eukaryota > Viridiplantae > Streptophyta > Magnoliopsida > Cucurbitales > Cucurbitaceae > Cucurbita > Cucurbita maxima. The sequence goes on along the minus strand of NW_019272032.1, from coordinate 3,159,121 downwards.
CACCTTCAATAGTTGGATATTCATTCACTTTGACATCAGGAGAAAGGACGTATGACACATTCAACTCTGCATTTGATCCCTGCCATTGGTCATCATTTCTCCTAGCCATTTGTGGAGTTTCACAACGTTGTTTTTCATCATTTTGAGATTTTGACTTTTCATAGATGAACTTTTTATTGCTAAGTTGGGAATGTCTCGTATGAGCAGCAGTACGGCATCCGGGTTTATTTGATGGCAATATGTCATCGTCAGAAAAGCACATAACCCATCCCCATGGTTTTGCTTTCATTTTTCTTAAAACCTCTTTGTCCCCTTCACGCTTCTTAGATTTCTGTCGTTTGAGATGACTGGTAACAGCTGACTGGCCTACCTTCACGCCATTACTTTCACTGGTTGAAGCCGTCTTGTCCCCATTTCTAGAGTAAAAGACCTTGTCTAGTTGATCATCTTTTGGGGTCCTATAGACCAGTGGAGTTTTCATGGACATACCATTAGTTGATAGACATTCATCTTCTTTTCTCCCTACCCTCATTGCTTGCTTCATCTTCCTCTTTATTTGTCTAAAAGAAAAAAGAGTTCCTTTGTTACTCTCCACATTCTTTATGAAACTAGAATGAGATTTCAGAGAGGAGCAAGAATTGGTTCCCACAGCCGCATGTAGTGAGCTACTTGGATTTGGCTTTAAGACTACTATTCTTTCCAAGGATAGAGAATCATCACTATCACAGGGCTTCAAATTGTGACTATGGGCAGGCTCCTCGTATTCCCCCACTTCTTTTATCTTATTTTCTGATAATCTGCCATTGAAGTAAGTCTTCGTCTGCTGCTTTCTGTCCCGAGAATCGGTAGAGTCTTCGATACGTTTAATCAGCAGAGAATTTGGGTCGTGTAGTAGATTTACAAATAGTTCCCTATTTGAGTTGAAAATTCCCAATGCATCTAGTAATTGTTTACACTGTTTGTCAGCCACACCAACAAACTTCTTACTCATAAATGGCTCAGCCGCTTCATTCTTCTGAACCAATTTTAGGCTAATCTCATTATGTCGGCCAAACTCCATACAACGTTTACAAGTACAAGATCTTTGATTTCTGCAACAAGCTACCCTTGATGATGCAGCCGCCAAACTTTTGGGAGACGGCTGTTGAAATTCTCTGCTAGGCCTCTCAATAGCTTTGCACACCATTTTGTGGCTCTTTGAGGCTTTTCCAACCATGCTAGAGTTAGATTGCATATGCTTTGCTCCCATTATTTGTGTGTTGTTTTATAGAAAGCCCTCGTTTGTTTGACCAGCTGCGGTTGTTTCATAATTTATTACCCTGGAGAAAATTTCAAGAAAGCTCATGAGTAAAGACTGCGCCATGTTTCATAATTCCTTCCATGATGATAGCTGATTTATAAAGCCAAAAAAAGGTATTCTGATAACGAAAAAGCTTAGGCTAAAACTCGAGAAAAGTAACTTCAGATCATCAAAATCCCCAGATAATCTCCATCAATGATGTGATAGCAGTTCCTCTGGTTAACATAATGATCAAAAGCACATATAGTAAGGGCATTTGATGCCTCCAAGTCTCTTAATAATGAAAATCTCTCATTTCCAGATATGCCATATTTTCGTTGCATCTACAACCATGAGTTAAAGAGAACTAAACTGGAACGGGGTTTGCTATCTTTCAAATACAACTATAGTACACCAGTGAGAAGCCCAAAATACATTTATGGATGAATATTTCACTCAAACCCATGAGTCAAATACTAGAAAAACAACATTGAAACCCAAGAATTTCAACAAAGAGTTCAAAACAGAAGCAAAAAAGACATGTTTTCACCTGACACCATTGAATTCTGAGGATTTCTTACCAGCTGAGAACAATTCGAGGAAATGTAGTCCAAGAACAGCTTCCTCGTGTCCATGCGGTTCTTTTCTCCCGTGATCCTAATCTTGCTGATGACCCTATTGGCATGGTGAATGATTAACTATGGCTCACAATGATAAGAAAAGGAGAAACCAAAAAAGTAACCACTTTATCAAAAGAGCACAAAATTGATTGTCTTCCCAAATATCAGAAGAGAACAAAAGAGAATCTATCACCTTGGTCTACACTTCTCACACATGAAAAAACATTCCATCAGTAAGTAAAACAAAACGCAGGCTAAAATTAAGGATGAATCAAAATTAATTTAGGGGAAAAGAGAAACCCTGCTTCTTTTAAAAATTAAAAACTCATTATACATATGGACAAATAGTTCCAAGCAGAAGTGAACATAACGTATTATTATCTCCTGTTTCTTACAAAACTCACTAATTGCCTTCCCCTACACGCATCTTTGACAGCAAAAGAAAGTAAAGAAAGCTAATAATCCACAATTTAAGGAAGCAGTGAAGCTATTTCTATCAATTCCAAGACAAATGGTGGCCATTTGCCAACCAAATACAGAGGAAACTGCTTGAAGAGACCTCATATCATTTCCCTACAGAAAACAAAAGGGGTAGGCCATGTTAATGGCGAAATGACACTACTGATTACAACACAAGTCTCCATTAAACAGTAAGTCAAGATAAGGCAAGGGACCGTTTCTGTTTGTTTCTATGAAGAAAAAAAGAAAGTGGGTTTGATGGGGCTACAAAAATGAAAGATAAAATGAACTTTTTGCAATCAGTGTTAGTGAGTAGTGAAGCAATATTACAATGTCAGAGCAAACTAGATAGCTAAATAATGGGAAAAACAGAAAAATGGGTCACCTGGGTCAGCTTGAATCCACGAGAAGCGAAGGAGGAGATGGAGATGGACCCATTACACTTACAGGAACAGTGAAAACAGCTGTGAAAGAGAGGGGAATAACAGGGAAAGGCGAAGAAGACGAAGAGGAAAATAGTGGGGAGAGAGAGAAGGAGAAAGAAAAGCCATTGAAATGGGACAAATATAGAAAACGAGAAGAGAAGAAAATTGAATCATGGGTATTGATTTTTGGATTGATTAGTGACGAAATGGACTGCCAATTTGCAGAAAGAAAGCTTTACACACAAGCAATTGTAAGGTTACTTTCCCTCGCTCTGCCCCAACTCCAACTCCATGTTACCCCCCCTTCGCAGCTTTGGCCTTGGATTACCCCGCGTACGACGTCGTACAGAAGCGTAGAGGGTATCGGTATTTGTGGAAACGCTGTCGTATTGCTTCCCTACAAGACCCGCCATTAATGAGCAATTTGGAGTGGTGACAAAGACCAGTAGCGAAACTTGTAGGCCATTGGTTCAGTTTTTTATTATTACTCTGTTTGAAATTTGAAATTCAAGGATGAATATGGGAAATTATTAATTTCTTTTTGTTTTTTTTTCTATTTTAACTTTCATTCGAAAAATAAAATAATATTATCTAATTAGGTCTAGTTTTTGTATAAATAAGATTTATAAATTGAAATTATATGAAATTTTGTTTATCACCATATTTTGATGATATTTTTTATTAAATCAATTTAAATTTAAATTTATCATTTTTTTTATAAACACTCTCAAATCTATAATTAACGCTTATTGGGCTAATTCAGTGAGCCGTCCACTTAAAATTAAACAGATAATTATTAGCAAATTTATCGTGAATTATCATTTAATAAATTTTATATATGAGATATTTTATACCATAAAGTTTGTGAGGACTACTAATCATTTTATTGTAACATTTTGTTATTTATTGTAATCTTTGAAAATCTTCAAAATTTTAAATGGGCTTCGCATTGTCTTATTAATGACTTGACAACGACAACACATTATTACTATTTTTAAAAAAAATATCATAAGTTAATGCACTTTATTAACATTATATATACATATATATAAGTTTGAAGGGTATAAAGCGAATAATTGTTGAACTAGTTTTGGGAAAGATTTAATATCTTTTATATTTTTATTTAATTTATAGCTTTAAAAGTAGGTTTGAAATATTAAAAAATCTTGAAATAATGAAAATATATGAAATGTAATTTTTTTAATAACTAAAGATCAAAGTAGGAAGGAAATATGAAAATATTTTATAGAAATGAATTATACAAAATTTCAACACGAACATTAAATTAAATGCACCAAAGAACCTACATATTTGAATATGTTACAATATAGTATTGCAATTAATTGTACTAGGAAAATATGTCCCAGTTAAATATATATACCCTATTATAGTTACTTTTAAAGTGGTTCGAACATCACGTCCAACACATAGGAGCACATTAAAGCACTTAGTAAGAGTAGAGGCTATGTAATAAAAAATTTCGTCAATTCTCGAAAAATAAATATGCATGCTTAATCAAATTAATCAGATTTGAATCTTGCAATCGACTACTGCACCTCAACTCAAAAAAAAAAATAATAATAATAATAATCATAAAAATTATGATATGGTTTTGACGACCAAACAAAAAATGGACATGAATTTGAAGATCTCATTAGCCTGTTTCGAGAGTTCTCCGTCTCCATCGGTCCCAAAATAGGGGTTTGGAACCCCATTTGCGTACTCGGTTAGAAAACAAATGCACATGGCTCCAGCCAAAAAAGGGGGGGTGCGTGGCTCGAAGGTCTTGCTGAGTTCTTGGCTTAGGGATATGGCAAGAGAAGAGGAGCGTGTTAGGTTAGTAGTTGGTAGAGTGAGCGATCTTTAATGACCAAATAAATGCCAACGACAAGATTCTATTCCCTTCTTCAATGGGATTGCCCCATTTCCTGGGGATTGCTACGACAACAATAATACAGTTTTAATTCTAAAAGATTAAAAAAAATAAAAAAATCACATCATTAATAAAAATTATTTAATCTCATTTAAAAAATAAAAAATCTAAAATTCTAACTTGATTTAACTCCTTGTCTCTTCCAATAATTTTTTTTTTTCAACATTTCTATAAGTTTTTCTTCGTTTGAATAATCACTTCTCATTTCTTCAAAAGGGAAGGAAATTTGATATGAACGATGGGCTAGCGGTAGATTTGACTACTAGAATGTGATACACCCGTGAAACATTATTGCATACTAAATAAGCTATAACTTATTTAGCGACGACTAAATAATTTTAAAAAACAGGTGGTCGGTGCCATTCATTTTAATTAAAAGATGACAATAAAAATTTGTGTATAAAATAATTTAAAATTCTAAGGATCTCTCGAAGATAATCTTTTCAAGCTTCTAAATTTTTGACTTTCAATCAGTAAAAGTTTTTTTTGGACCTCTGAACGTTTGATCGATGATATGTGCTTAAACTAGTTGGATTATGTTAAAATTGAAAATTGAATGAATAAAATATTAATTATTTTAGATAGTTTGATTAAAAAAACAGGAAGCTATCAATGGAGAAGAACGAAAATGAATTAGAGATACTTTTAAACCACATTAGCTAAAAAATGTGAATATAAAAGCTACCTAATTTATAAAAGGCCCAAATTTACGACAGAGGTCCAAATGTTTGCTAAGTGACAAATGGAACACAAAAAAGCCCAATAGCGCAACCGGCCCAATTCAACATTCACTAAAACGGTATCGTTTCCAACATTCAAATCGTTATCCGCTTCAAACCTCCGTCCCCGTCGGAACTGCTGCTACTTGCCGCTAAGACTTCGGTCTGGAAAATCTCCATTTCAATGGCTTCAACCTTCACTTTTCTTCAATTTCCCCTCATTCTGTCTCCTCGTCCTAATATTCCGTGTATAAGACCTCAATTTCACCGACAATATCTTCCCACCATTCGAATTCTTCGACCCTTAGTTCCTTCCGCCATCGGGCCGGACGGAAAGTTCTATCCGAACCCGGCCGACGACGACCCTCCGGAAGCTCCGGAAGATGCCGGCCATGGCGTTTCGAAGTTTCAGCAGATATATCGCCAAGCTGCTCGTGCGAAAAAGCTTCAGGAGGAGGATTTCAAGAAGCATCAGTCTACTTATCTGTCGGCCATTGCTGACGTCGAGGATGCTCCCGATAATGCTGAATATTTGAACTCGGAGAGCTCTGGAGATGATTTGTTCGGTGAAATTGACAAAGCTATTGCTATGAAGCGGAAGGAATTCGTGAAGCAGGGACTTCTCAAGCCTAACCCAAAGAAAGAAAAGGCGGTTGAGAAAGATATTCTTGAGGGCATTGATGAGTTGGAGACCGAGGAGATCGTGGACTTGGAGGAAATTAACGAGCTCCAGGGGCTTACGGAGATTTCGGAGGACGAGATTGAGGACAAGGACGAGGATGAAGACGGGCCGGGGAATTTGGATGACGATGCAAGGGAATTACATGGTTCGGATGAACTATCTTCTTCTAATTCTTTTGATGTGGATTTTGATAGCTATGGAAAAGTTAAGACTAGAATTGTGGAACCCAAGTTCAAAATGACTTTAGCTGAGCTCTTGGATGAAAGTAAGGTTGTTCCAGTTTCTGTTTTTGGCAATTTAGAGATAGAAATAACTGGCATTCAACATGACTCAAGAATGGTTAATGCGGGTGACTTGTTTGTATGTTGTGTTGGGACGGAAACTGATGGACATTTGTATTTAACTGAGGCGGATAAGAGGGGTGCGGTTGCTGTGGTGGCTAGCAAGGAGATAGATATAGAAGAAACTTTGGGCTGTAAAGCTTTAGTTATGGTGGAGGATACTAATTCAGTTCTTCCTGCATTGGCTGCTTCTTTTTACATGAACCCGTCAAAGAATATGGCTGTGATAGGAGTAACAGGGACAGATGGTAAAACCAGCACTTCCTACTTGATAAAGGGGATGTATGAGGCAATGGGGCTGAGAACTGGGTTGTTAGGTACAGTGGCCTATTATTTACATGGGGACAATAAGTTGGAGGCGCCAAGTACAACCCCAGATGCTATTTTGGTCCAAAACTTAATGGCGAAGATGCTTCATAATGGAACTGAAGCTGTTGTAATGGAGGTTTCAACCGCTGAACTTGCTCGTGGCAGGTGTGATGAAGTTGACTTTGATATAGCGGTTTTCACGAATTTGACTCCAGAGTCAAATTTGGATTTTCAAGGGTCTGAAGAGGAGTATAGGGATGCCAAAGCCAAGCTATTTAGAAGGATGGTGGATCCAGATCGACATCGAAAGGTTGTTAACATTGACGATCCGAATGCACCATTCTTCATAGGTCAAGGAAATCCAGACGTGCCAGTTGTTACCTTTGCCATGGAAAACAAAAATGCTGCTGTCCATCCCCTGAAGTATGAATTGTCACTATTTGAGACACAGGTTTTGGTTCACACTCCCCAGGGGATATTGGAGATATCATCAGGGTTGCTTGGAAAGCATAACATATACAATATTCTTGCAGCAGTGTCAGTAGGGATTGCAGTGGGAGCACCATTAGAGGATATTGTTAGAGGTATTGAAGAGGTTGATGCTGTTCCAGGGAGATTTGAGCTGATTGATGAAGAGCAGGCATTTGGTGTAATTGTTGATCATGCTCAGACTCCAGATGGCCTGTCCCGACTGCTTGATTCTGTGAGGGAGCTTGGACCCAGGAGGATTATCACTGGTATATTTCCTAGTTCCTAATTTACCTTCGCATATCTTGTGAGGAACTGTGTCTAGTAGCGCTAGATTTCTCAACTTACAATTAACTAGAATTCATTTCCTTCTGTTTTCTTTGCAAAAGGTTTGATCTAAAGACAATCATCTCCCTTATAGTATGACAATGTAATTTTTTTTTTTCACTCTTACTGCATTTATCATATAAGCAGCTAGGTCTTACTTTATTTATCTATTTTTTTTTTTTTTTTTTTTTGCCTGAAGTTCACATTCTTTCCCATTTCCATACCTCTGAATTGTTATAGCCCCAGGAAATAATTGTGGAATATGTTTCTTATTTGACCAAAATTCTCTTATTTGGTTTGTTAAGTTTTTGGATGCTGTGGCGAGCATGACAGGGGGAAAAGACCCATGATGACAAAGATTGCAACCGATAAAAGTGACATTACAATTCTGACATCTGATAATCCAAGGAATGAAGATCCATGTATGTTAACTTTCTACTTTAGTAGTTACTAAGACTCACCTTTACCTACATAATGCTTGTAGAGATGCATGCGCAATCGTGTGTAGAATATCATGGCCGCGTGCAATTGTCATGACTTCTTCCTGATAACTTGCATCCATAGAAAATGTTTGATGGTCCTATACTGACAAAAATTTCTCATTTGATCAGTGGACATTTTGGATGATATGTTGGCTGGTATAGGCTGGACTATGCAGGATTACTTGAAGCATGGAGAAAATGATTACTATCCGCCTCTCCCAAATGGTCATAGGATTTTCTTGCATGATATTAGACGTGTGGCTGTACGTGCTGCTGTTGCAATGGGTGAGGAAGGCGACATGGTTGTAAGTTACCGTACCCCCTTCCGTTTTTGTATGGAGGTCTTAATGTCTGAATTTTAGTGGTGACTGAAAAACATTCAGATAGCATTCTTAATTGAGCCAAACGACAGTTGCAGACTTCATATAAAATTTCACAAATTGCTCAACATAAATGTTTTATTAACACAAAAGATGAGAGCAAAAAGGGTGGAAGAGTTAACCTCCCAACTAGCCAATAGGACTGCAGAAAACTGTCTAATTGTCATGTATACTAAAAAAAGAATCATTACCAAAGGATTTCAAGAGATTGCCTCACCTAGACGCCAAAAAATGGCTTTATTGAAAATCTCTGCTGTAGTGAATGATTCTGTTAAAATGCTTTAACTTAAGGATAAAAAAAGGCTTAAGATTCTTAAGAAATAAATGATTCTTCGCTGATAGATTCTTACCTTTATATTTAAAGGGGAATGTGTACATGATGGCACATTACTTCAGTGAGAGAAAGAAGACCTGGAAAAGAAATTATGGATAAAAGTTGGGATTTGGTTGTAGGATGAATATATTGGTTATCTATCTAATTGCTTTCGTAATTATGGGATTCAAAGATAAGGTATTGACAACTTAAACTTGAGTCACCTTTTGTAATTTCTTTTATTTATGAACTATAATGTGTTTGTGGCCCGATTGTTAATTCCATTTGAGCAATTATGTGATATCATTTTTATCATTTACCGCTTGTTATAGGTGGTTGCTGGCAAGGGCCATGAAACATATCAAATTGAAGGTGATAAAAAAGACTTTTTTGATGATAGAGAAGAATGCAGAGAAGCATTGCAATATGTTGATGAACTCCACCAAGCTGGAATTGACACAAGTGAATTTCCATGGCGGTAAGTCGAGCGAATCTTAAACTCATATTAGTTGAATGTTTTCTGGAACTCCTCCTCATTTAGTGGTTAATTATGCTTCATTACTTGCAAATAATTGAGTGAATCTGTTTCCCGTGCTCATAACTGCTTGCTATTAGGGCTAACTAACCAACAGCCATCACAATCTGTTTAAGTTCTTCGTCTCCTCAATACTAGGGAGCATATACCTGACTGAAAGAAGAGTAAAAAGGGCTTCTCATTCGAGAACAATAAAATGCAGATACTAGTCATTTTGTTTTTGATCATGTTATTTTGTTTGTTTTCTATCGTGTTACAGGTTACCAGAGAGTCATTGATACAAGGTTCAATAAAGGAATGAAAATTCTGGACGCTATCCTCGGATCAAAAATGCTACTGGTGGAGTATTGAATTGCTATTGCAAATATATATTCGATTGATTTATCTACAAGGAGCACTTTAAGGGCCGTTGGATTTGGTTGGCCAGATTGAGGGAATGATTACTCCATATGTTTTCGCTGTTGCTCTGGTCGTCGGTTGGATAAGCAGCAACGGTATGAACAATTCTGTGCCATCAAATTTATAATAGCTGTGAGAAAATATATCTGGTGTCAACTGCTACATTGGTCTTACTGTTTGTGGTTCTAGTATAAGAAAAAAGCTGACATAGTTTGCTAGTAAAAAAACGAACAAGTAGAAGATTGTATAAATGATAATTAACCACATAACATTTTGAAATTAGACAAGAAATGATGTAGGTACGTATAGACTCTCGAATCTTTGAAACTCTGTATGCTGGGTAGAAGATCATTTAGCTACAGTAGATGAGCTTGAACAAATGCTATGTACTCATAATGATTATGTTTTGGCTAACCAACATGGTTCTGATTGATTGTTGAAGATTGTTGGGATAAAAGTTCCACGTCGACTAATTAAGGAGTTGATGATGAGTTTATAAGTAAGGAATACATCTCCACTAGCCTGAGGCATTTTAGGGAAACAAAAAACAAAGTTATGAGAGCTATTGGTGAAAGTGGATAATTCGTAATTTCTAACAATGATTTGATTGCTTTTGACTTGTCATTATTTTGCAACTGTACTCACTCTTGGGCCTTATGCTCGCAACCCACCTCCATTATTCTCTTTGGGCTTTGTCCACCTCAAAGCTAGCCAGCTTCGCACAACTTTTTAGTTTGCAACTTGGGGCTTGAACCTTTCATATCTTTTAGCATCGTGAGGATTTGTTTATCTTCTTAACTGGATCATTTCATACATGACACTGAATAACTTGTTCGAATTCTTCCATGTTCAGATGCGTGCCCAAGTTGGAGATGGAAGTGAAGAATCCGAATCACTGCTCGTAATCAACTGTTATCCGTGTGTGTAGGTCGTTAGATGATTGCCTTCTGAATTTTAAATGTGTCATAGAGGGTACTTTTGTAAATTTAGAAGGATGGATAGTTGCACCGACGTTTGCCTTGCCATAACCACATGGCTGGTCTGACGGCAGGAACACACCCTGTCCTTCATGTCGAGGAACTTTCAGCAAGTTTTGGTTAATTTGCTTCTGAGGTCAAATTCCTTAAATTTCCACCTAGTTTCCTATATTTGCCAAACGGGCCACTTTTATTCTCTTAATTACACTACCCTCACATACAACTGCTATACTGTTTTGCAGGTTGATCCTTCAATTTTGTTTTCCTTTTTAATATAAAATGAAAAAGAGATCTCTATTTAAAATTCAGGTTTTTATTTTTTTATATTTTTTTATTTTTGTTTGTGCATTTCAAGTTTATGAAAATTGAGGATTCTATGTTAATAGCACTAACAAAATTATTCATTTTTAGGGTTAAAATATAATTTAAATTAAATAAGTCCACATGAGTAGCATTAGCATCCTCTCTCGAGATTGTAAATTTAAAATTTTATATTTCACATGATAAGTAATCTATTTAAATAAATAGTTAAAAAAGAAAATTAATTTATTAGGGGAGAAGTTCAAATTTTAACTCATATTTTCTGCACTAAAAACCTATTTTTGGTCATAAATATTCTTGCTTTAATCCTCTAGAATAAAAAAAAAAAAATACTAATTATAGATTTTTTTTTTCCTAGTAATTAGTGAAAAATACACAATGGGCAGTGAAGTGAAATTATTAGAAAGTGGAGGTCCTTATCTGCAAACAAAACATTGATAAAGACGATTATTGTCTAATTATGTCGTTAAAAAGGTTCCCGCCGTTTCCAATACGGAAACCCCGTTTACTTCAAAAAAAACCCAGTAATAGTTTAAACAGAAGCACGAGCAAAGATTCATACACGACATTAATTTTGTCCTCATTTCACATCTACATGTCCAGTTCTTCACTTTTCTTTAATCCATTGGATCCATGATGATCTTTATTTCATGATGCATTGTCTGCTTTAAATCATTAATCTAGTGTTGCTTTGATTTCTACGTTTTCCCCCATTTTTATATCCAATCCTGAGCTCTGTTGCTGTTTTGGGTGTACTCGAAACAGAGCGAAGCCACCCATTTGTTTTTTTCTCCTTTCTGGGGTTTCGAGATTTCTGATGCAGAGAAAGAAGAAGACCCATCACTGTTTTTGAACTTCTTTTTTGCTGAGAACATCAGAATCTATGGATTTACAGAAGCATTTTCATGGTGGGTTTTCCTTATTCTCTCTGATTTTGCTGCTGATTTTTCCTTCTTACGTGTTGGGTGGGGATATTGTTCATCATGACGATTTGTCTCCCAAAAAGCCTGGCTGTGAGAACGACTTCATTCTGGTAATATATCCAATGCCTGTTTCTTGTTTCGGCTTCATAATTTTACTGGGTTTTCTTGAAATTTGTTAACATTTTGATTGGGTTTCACCAATTAGGTTAAAGTTCAAACTTGGATCGATGGCATAGAAGCCAGTGAATTTGTGGGTGTTGGAGCTAGATTTGGTGCTACCATCGTTTCAAAGGAGAAAAATGCAAACCAAACACGCCTTGTTCTTGCCAATCCCCGTGATTGCTGCAGTGTGCCAAAGGACAAGGTTCTTCATTTTGAGATTATAATGTTCTTCCTTCCTCTAGTGGCGTGAACATTGAAAATTTATGCACATTATTTAATCATGCAAGCAACCTCTTATTTGTTAGCTTTCTGGAGATATAATCATGGTTGATCGAGGTCACTGCAAATTTACTACAAAAGCAAATATTGCTGAAGCTGCTGGTGCTTCAGCTATACTGATAGTAAATAACCAAAAAGGTAAGTGATGATATTTAATATGAAGATCTAGTGCATCATGTTTAATATATTTGATGTGTTTTTAACGTGCTTCTGGACTTTTCAGACCTTTACAAGATGGTTTGTGATCCTGATGAGACTGATCTAGATATACATATACCTGCTGTCATGCTCCCTCACGATGCTGGTACAAGCTTGGAGAAGATGCTAATTAGTAATTCTTCAGGTAAGCTTTCTCCTTACTTTCTGCTTTCATAGAAAACACTAATTTTACTGACAATTGGTTGTCATTACATTAACTAATATTTATTGTTAAGCGATCATTTTGGTGAGATACGGTTGGGTAGGAGAATGAAACATTTTTTATAAGGGTGTGGAAACTTCTCTCTAGTAGACGCGTTTTAAAAACCTTGAGGGGAAGCTTGAAAGGGAAAGCCTAAAAAGGACAATATCCGCTAGTGGTGGGCTTGGTTGTTACAAATGGTATAGAGCTAGACACCGGGCGATGTGCCAGCGAGGAAGCTGAGCCTCGGAGGGGGATGGACACGAGGCAGTGTACAAACAAGGACGTTGGGCCCCGAAAGGGGGTGAATTGAGGGTCTCAAATCGATTGAAGAAAGGAACGAGTGTTAGCGAGGATGCTGGCCCCCAAAGAGAGGGGAGGGGGGTGGATTGTGAGATAACACATCGATTGGGAGGAGAACGAAATATTCTTTATAAAGGTGTGCAAACCTCTCCCTAGTAGACGCGTTTTAAAAATTTTGAGGGTAAGCCCAAAAGGACAAACTCAAAGAGGACAATATCTGCTAACGGTGGGCTTAGGCTGTTACAAAGTTTCTAGACTCCGTGTCTATTGGAGCTTATTTTTACTTTCCATTTGAATGAGCAAATCAGTTTTTTGTCCCTTAAAAAGTTTTTGGACCCTGCAGTGTCTGTTCAGCTATACTCACCACAACGACCACCAGTTGACATAGCTGAAGTATTCTTATGGTTGATGGCTGTCGGTACAATCTTGTGTTCATCATTTTGGTCTGCCTGGAGTGCTAGAGAAGCAGCTATTGAGCAGGACAAGCTACTAAAGGTAGCCCAACTAGTCTCCGGCGACTTCTAGCGACCTTTTTCTCATCGTTCATTTAGGTGACGTTCTTCGAATTGTAAATGTATACTTGATGAATTACAATTTCTTGTAGGATGGTGCAGATGATATTCAAAATGCTGATGAAATGGACAGCCCTGGTGTTGTATATATCAACATGGCATCAGCAGTCCTGTTTGTCATTGTTGCGTCGTGCTTTTTGATTGTGCTTTACAAACTCATGTCGTACTGGTTCATCGAGCTTTTGGTAGTCCTTTTCTGCATAGGAGGCGCAGAGGTATGCCACAAAGGCCTTAATAATCAGACATTCAATAAGCATAACAATGTTCTTCTTTTGCAAAAGTCGATTGTGTTCAACTTCCCATCAGATACTCAAACATCCTTTCCTCCAGTCCATTAACATTATATCTTGCTCGATTTACAGGGCTTGCAAACTTGTTTGGTCGCGGTATTGTCGAGGTAAAACTGATCATGCTCTTGCTGCATTTGACACTTGTAAATTATTAGCAGATACATGCGCAAATAGATCAATTTAGGTGCTGATATCAATCTTAGTAATTTTGTATGATCAGGCTTTCTTCCTTATACTATATAGTCATGCAGATGCTTTAAGGAAATTGGAGAACCATACATCAAAGTGCCATTCTTTGGAGCTGTTTCATACCTCAGTATGGCGGTTTCTCCATTCTGCGTAGCTTTTGCTGTCGTTTGGGCTATCTATCGGAGTGCGTCGTTTGCCTGGATTGGTCAAGACATACTTGTAAGATAATTGTGTCAGCAAGAACCTGTTCTCTATTATATGAAAATTAAGATTCATAATAATGTAAGAAGCTGAATTCTTGTTTTAATGCTTTGTTAACCAGGGAATTGCACTGATAATTACAGTTCTTCAAATAGTTCGTATACCGAATCTCAAGGTAGCGATTTCGAACTATGCTCTATGTAGATGTATCTGAAGAACATGATGGTCCTTTCTAGCAGTTAATTGTTGGGTTTGAGTGTTTTCAAGGTTGGAACAGTGCTTCTCAGTTGTGCCTTCCTCTATGATATCTTTTGGGTCTTTGTTTCTAAGAAGTTGTTCAAGGAAAGTGTGATGATTGTGGTAAGTACACTGTCATAGACTAGAAGAACAACAGTTCTGAACTACTTAACTGAGTTGCTGCTATTGAAAATCCTTAACAGGTGGCTCGTGGCGACAAAAGCGGAGAGGACGGTATCCCGATGCTGCTAAAGATCCCACGCATGTTCGATCCGTGGGGTGGTTATAGCATCATTGGATTTGGTGACATTCTTTTACCTGGACTTATAGTAGCGTTTTCTCTCAGGTTTAAGCTTTGTTGCCTTCATGACATGCCCATACTTCATAATTGTTAGTGAAAACCTCTGCATAACAAAGACTTGGGATATCCTTACAGGTATGACTGGTTGGCGAATAAGAGCCTCCGGGCTGGTTACTTCTTACCAGCAATGCTTGCTTATGGATCAGGTAATGAAGGGAATGAATGCTGTCTTGATGTTTGGTTCATGTTTTGAAAGGTTTCTTGAAACTTTTGTCAGGTCTTCTGATTACCTATGTAGCTTTGAACCTGATGGACGGCCACGGCCAGCCCGCCCTGCTTTATATCGTCCCGTTCACTCTCGGTAAATAACTTTATACTCCCGACATCATTAGATATTAACACAATGTCCATGTTTTCAATAGAAAAATCTTAGGTATCAACGAGTTAACAAAACCCGTCATTATGATTAATCGAGACTGAAACACGTGTTGATGTAGGAACCCTTTTGATACTGGGGAAGAAGAGAGGAGATTTGGGGATTTTATGGAGAAAAGGAGAACCAGAAAGGGTGTGTCCTCATGCTCATCTTCTCATCAATGAGGATTAAAATGAAGACACTGTTCATGTAGTGTTCATAACATACATACATACATATATATGTATGTATGTATATATATATTAGGAATGTGATGAAGGATGGCAGCCTGTGTAGAGTAAGCAAGAGCTGGTGTTGAAGGTCAGATGCTTTACAAGTCATCATAGTGATTACTTGTGGTTAAATCTTCATTAACTTGTTATGATGCCAACTTGGCTATGAACTTTTAATTTTTACGGTTTGAACTTTGAATTTAACATAAACTTTTATTATATGTATGTATGTATGTATGTATGTATATATATATGTATATATGTATGTATAAATATAAAAGGATAAAAGGTAAATGGGTCTGAGTTGGCACAAGTCCACGTGGCAGTGAGGCATCCAATGACTCTGAGTTGTCAACCACTCACCATTTCTCTTTAGCTTTAACCATTTTAAATAAAAGGGCTGGAGGTTGGGCCCACATGGTGGGTAAGTTACGTTAATTAGTTAAATATATCATCGATTAAAAAAATAAAGGAAAAACAAAAAATAACAAAACGGCCAGTTGATCTCAGCCACACGATTTGGTCTTTTTTTTTATTATGAAATTACCTTTTTACCCTTCTCTCCATTTTTAGGATAATAATCCACCTTCACTTTTTTTTCCTTCCAAATTTCTTTTTACTAATTTGTAGGAGTTTTGATTAATCATGTGATCGTACCATCACAACTAATTTGATTTTTTTTTAATTAAGCCTAATTTAGTTTGTAAATTTCTTATCACTATAGACCGACCAACCCAGAACCTGTCAAATCCATCTCCTTGTTCTAGAAAGATCCTAGCAAATTACGTTTTTGCCCCTCTTTTTTTCCATAATTTCTATGTAATTTTTTAAATGTTAAATTAACCCTTTTATTTTCTGTATTTTAATAATTTGATTCCAAAACAAATAATAATTAGTTGATTAAATTTTCATCAATGTCCCTCAAAAAATGCAAAGAAATCATTATGAGGCTTATATGTTAATCAAATATGAGTGTGTGAGATTTTGGTAATGCATCATTTTTTTAAAATATTATTTTTAAAGTACTTTTTATATCACTTCGAGTTTAAAAAAAGTATTATTTAAGCATTAAAAAAAGAAAAAGGGAGAAAAAAGAGAGTTAAAAAAAGAGAGTTAAAAAAAGAGAGAAGGCATGATTTGAGTGTATGCAGCCTATCCCTTCCATTAGAACCCTTTGAGAGAACAGAAGCCTCATACAGTCTCACAGCTCACTCCCAAAAGAAGAACAAAAATGGAGGGCAAAGAAGAGGACGTCAAGCTCGGAGCCAACAAGTACTCAGAGAGACAACCCATCGGCACATCGGCGCAGACGGACAAGGACTACAAAGAACCCCCACCGGCGCCACTCTTCGAGCCCGGCGAGCTGTCCTCATGGTCCTTCTACAGAGCCGGAATCGCCGAGTTCGTAGCCACTTTCTTGTTCCTCTACATCACCATTTTGACGGTGATGGGAGTCAGCCGAGCTCCAACCAAGTGCTCCACCGTCGGCATTCAGGGCATCGCTTGGGCCTTCGGCGGCATGATCTTTGCTCTTGTTTACTGCACCGCTGGCATCTCCGGTAAACCCTTCACCCTCTCCATTCCAAGTTCTTTTTTCATGAAGTTTGGTTGTTTTGTTCTTTAGATCTGTATTGGGTTTTTGTATATTTGTTAAGAAAAGTATGTTTTGGGTTTAAATTGGCATTTAAACTTTTCTTAGTGTTAGCTTTGTTGGGTGAACTTGGATTTGTTTGAGTTATAAACAATGGATCATGTGGTTTCTTTAACGGGTTGGTGGGACTAAACTAAAATACATTGTTTGTGAGTTCAAGAATAAACGAGAGAGGGATTTCAAGCATCTACTGTTTACCGAGTAGAAATACTAACTGGGTTTCATTTAGTTGCTAAGAAAACTAGATATCTTTCTAGAAGACTGAATTGTGAGTTTTCCTTGTTGGGTTTTGTGTGTGGTTCTCAGGTGGACACATTAATCCGGCGGTGACGTTCGGGCTTTTCTTGGCGAGGAAGCTGTCGCTCACCAGAGCCATATTCTACATCATCATGCAGTGTCTAGGTGCCATCTGCGGTGCCGGCGTCGTGAAGGGCTTCGAGAAGTCCATCTACGTGCAGAAGCTCGGCGGTGCCAACTTCGTGGCCTCTGGCTACACCAAGGGCAGTGGCCTTGGCGCTGAGATCATTGGCACCTTCGTTCTCGTCTACACTGTCTTCTCCGCCACCGATGCCAAGAGAAATGCCAGAGACTCTCACGTCCCTGTAAGAATCATCTAAAACTGAGGAGCGGGGCAGAAGAAATCTAGACTAGTTTGTTAATAATGTTATTTTTTTGTTTGTTTGTTGAATGTCGTGGGCAGATTTTGGCTCCTCTTCCCATTGGGTTTGCTGTGTTTTTGGTTCATTTGGCGACCATTCCCATCACCGGCACCGGCATCAACCCAGCCCGGAGTCTGGGAGCTGCCATCATCTACAACAGGCAGCACGCTTGGGATGACCATGTTAGTACAAGTAGTTGAATCAAAGGGTGATTTTTGGACGATATTTTAATGAACGAATATTAATTGTGTTGTTGAATAATCTGCAGTGGATCTTCTGGGTGGGACCTTTCATCGGAGCTGCTCTTGCTGCTATTTACCACCAGATCATAATCAGAGCCATTCCATTCAAGGCCAGAGCTTGAAGACTCTACTACTTCCACTGAAACAGATAGGTCTAGTGGAAATCGAAATGTGTTCCTTTTCTATTCGCTCTTTGTTTGCTTATTTGGTCCTTCAGGACGACGACTGTCATGGATTTGTGTGTAAATTAAGTTTTCTATTATGTGTTGTAATGGAGAATTGTTCCCTTTTGCATCAATATCTACTACCACTTTGATTCAATCTAAGACGAACGCTGTCACAGATATCAAAATTGTATGAGCATATACAAGTAATGGAGAATTGTTCCCTTTTGCATCAATATCTACTACCACTTTGATTCAATCTAAGACGAACGCTGTCACAGATATCAAAATTGTATGAGCATATACAAGTACAGAAATCTTCAACCATTGTAATTCAACAAAATAGACAAACCAATGTAATTCAATGATACCAAAATGCTTATTATAGCTCATCACTGAATGCCTAAAAATACTCATTACAATTATTCATCTACAAACCCCGGTTTTGGATTTTGATAAATAACAATACAAACATCATTTACAAAGAATGCAAAACCATATACTCATTGACTTTGTTAAGAGTATCAAAATACCTTATTTGTACTCTGCCAAACCTCCACAGATTGCTGGTCTTTTCTTGTCACGAACATCTTATTCCCTCCAAATGCCAATTTGGTCACTCTCCCACCTCCCAAATCCTTCACTCTCCCCATCACATTCTTCCTAAAAACTCTCTCCTCTAACCTTAATCCTCCTTCCTTGCTTCCTCCATTTTCAACTGCTACTTCTGACCACAACTCTATGGTCCCTCCTTCTCTGCTACAAAACACCTGATTTCCATAACTTTCAATCTTCCCTCCAGCCCCTGCCCTCTTTCCATTCACCACCTTCATCCTGTCCCCTAGGAGAATCCATGGATTCCCATCTCCGAGCTTCCTCAAATCTGCACTGTAAACTTCACCAGAGCTCACACCAATCTTGAAAATGGCAGATAGGTTCTCAGATATTGTCATGTCTGAGAAACAGTCCACTTTCTCCTTCAGCTCCCAAGCTATGTTTCCTGTTCTAATGTCCCAAAATTTGATGTTGCCCTGTACACCAGAAGGTCCACTGTGAGACCCAGAAGCCATTAACAAATTATAACCTGCAACCCAATTCAACATTGTGGCTGGGATTGCTGAGTCGATATCCGCTCCGAAGATCTCATTGTGGCCGATTTCATTAACGGGACTGAAGGTTTGTAAATCGTATATCATAATGGAATTTGAGTTTCTTCTGCCTGATTCGAAGCTGGTGAAGAGAAATTGAGAGGAGGCTCCAATGGCTTGCACGGTGGAACTTGATCGAGTCACGTTCTCCCAATTAAGAATCGTTCTCACGTGGCCAATATCGAGATCGAGGACTTGCAGTCCAGAGAAATCGGTGGCACCAGCAGCGGCCACCGACGGCGACAACGCTAGAAGGGAATCGATCGCTGAGAATTGCGTCAGAATCGTCGTCTTCCTCTGAAGCGACCAATCGAAGGAGGTGATCTTGCCGCCGTGAGCGACGTGGACCGATCCGAACGGTGTCGTCGTAATCGCCGCCGGAGGATCTCGGCCATTGAGGGGCAAAATCAGCGATTTCTCAAGATTGAAAGCTTCAAATTGGGAAGGATTAGACAAAGAATTGATCAAAAGCGATTCGATTCCATAGAACTGCGACTCTGAAATTAGGTCTTGCAGATCAAACGCCTTGGCTTTAGACGGAAGGTAACCCGTTCTGAGAAGCGAAAGTATGAGAGAAAAGAGATCGGGATCTCGATCGATAAACGGCACATCGGATTGCGATGAATCGAAGAGCGTCGATAACAGAGATTTGGAACCGGCTAGGGCTAGGGTTTGCTTGGTAGTTTGAAAGAAATGGCCACCAACGTTAATGGCGACGATATTAGATTCAGGGTTTAATGGCGGGTGAATCAAATCAGAAGAAGAACACGTTGAACCAGAAAAAGGAGGCGGCATTATCGACAAAACTAATCGAAAAAGAAAAAGAGAGAGAGAGGATCTTGAAAGAGGGACGAAAATTTGAAGAACTTCCGAAGAAGAAAAAAGAGAAAAATGTTCGGTTTGTTCCTTATCTCAAAAGTCAAAACGTCATTCCTTTTTATATAGTTTTCTTTTTGTTTTCTTTGGTTGGTAAAAGCTAGTGCTGTGTGATTGTAAGATAATTATAATAATAAATAATTTGTATCCACAAAATAATTTTATCAAAACTAAAACATCTTTTTTAAATTTAAAAAAAAAAAAAAAACGTGAATCATGCAGACATACGTTCGTTGATTTTGGTTCTAAAGATAAAAAAATTATTTGTCAATAATAATTAATTATGATTTCACTCCATTTATTATGTCCCTATAATTCCATAGTTCTTGAAAAAAATTTAAATTATGAAATAAATGTTTTATTTAAAAAATAATAATTTAAAAATCTTATTACTAATACACTATGGATAACGATTCTTTTATACATTTCATTTACGATGCTAAACCTATAAACATGTAAAAATATGGTGGAAGAAAGCTCGTGTTAAAGTTAAGTTTAAAAATCTAAACGATTTCAAGTAAAGTTGAGAGTAATTAATTTAGTAGACGCGTTTTAGTTATATATATATTTTAAAAAGTTCAAAAATATTTTTGACATAGATAGTTGGATTAAAGAGAAGAAAAGTTGATAAATAGCGCGAGTTCATAACACCACACCATGGCGCATAATATGCAAACAAGCATATTTCTAGATGATATTATTTTGAATTATTATGATATCCTCAAGCTGCTGCTAAGCTTTTTGATGCAATTTCAAACACATTTTCAGACAGTCCATTCACAGACAATATCTTCTCCAGTTGTTCCTGCACATATCATGATCATCGTCATCAACAACATCCCATATGGTAGTAGTAGCTGATAACCAAATCTACTTAGCAATCGCCGAAGTAATCATACTACCTTGGCAAGCTTTTGTCGGTGTTCGTCGTAACGCTTCCATTTCGTGAAGACAGAGACCATTCCAGAGGCCACCTAGAATCAATACGTGAATAAGAGAAGATATTCCGAGACAAGTGAATAACGTAAGATGGATGGGGAACTTTAACCAGAACCAGGAGATCGTTACACCATTTCACGGTCGAAGGGAGTCACTGTACTCACCTGGGGATTAATTTTATCTAGTTGCATGACAGCTTCTCCCAAGAATTTATAGCCAGATCCGTCCTTCGCGTGCAAGTTGACGATGGATCCACAGAAACCTCCAATCAAAGAATATACGTTGTTTGGATTTCGAATGTCGAATGCTGGATGATTTAGGAGGTTCTGAACATTCTCAAGATTGCCAGGAATGTCTGACATGGCTTGAAGAGCAAACCATTTGTTGACAACCTACAAGTGATGTGTACAACAATTCGAAAAGGCATTTTAGAATGATGCAACCAAGCCAATCAAGAGTCAGTAAGAACAGGTAATGACGAACCAAATAGTCGTGCTGCCACTTGGTGTAGAAGTCGGCGAGAACCTCGTCACGAGTTTCACCTGGCTTCTGGTCTAGAGCCACCAAAGCTGCAAATTGGTCGGTCATATTCGAGGCGTTCTTATACTCATCAAGCACAAGATTGGCAATCTCTGCATCCTCAACTAATGCAAGATATGCTGAAAACCATCAAAGAAAATGAAGATTAGTCGACTTAACAAGTTTACAGAATAATTATTTCAACCACGAAATTTGTTGGCCGAGCAGACCGAGAGAAATGTTCTTCAAAGCACGCCTCGCCATTTCAGGATGGTTGAACACATATGCTTCTGAACTCCTGTTGTTTTCTACCTGAGAAGATTAAGGACACAATTTTATGTACAGAACAAATAGTTCAGACTTCATCAAATTGCAGGTTCAGAGAAGTTCATACTGCAGTGAGAAGCTCTGCTTTCAATGCATTGGCCAGTTGCTTCCTGATGAAAGTTCGAACGGCATGAACAGCATCGGGATCTGCCACCGTCATCATGTCCATTATTTCTCCTGCACCGGGGAGAGTTATAGCTTTCGCAATGAATTCCTGGATTACCAATGGTTATTCACTTATGTTATCAGTATTGTCTCCATATTGTCCAGCCAACAGCCAAAAGTGGCTCAATGAAGAAAAAACCAAATTACAAAACTAAGTGCCTGACATACTTTATCCAAGCTCGAGTCAGAAAGTATGGATCTCAGACCCTCCACAAACTTCGAATTAAGAACCAATGGTTTATTTAGTTGGTGATCGGCCACCAATAGGAGCATCAGTTTCCGTGCCAACACTTGTCCAGCCTCCCAACTAAATCACAAAATGATCGGACCTTGTTCAATGGTTATACTATTGAATTAACCTTTTAAAATTTTTGATATAAACACAAACCGGTTGAACTCATCAGAATCATGGGCAAGAAGGAAAAATAGATCATCGTCATTTAGATCTGTTTCAAGACGGATAGGAGCACTGTAGCCCCTAAACAAAGATGGAACTGGTCGCTCAGGTATGTCAGAGAAGACGATCTCTTCTTCTTTCTGCATCAAGCATAGCGATCAATAGATATAGGAAAACATGGATTTTTAAATCCTAAATCTCCCGTTCTTGCACATAAAATAACAAGCAAGTGGTGGTCTAAACTATAATTGGTCAAACAGAAGTTAACATTGTCAAACAAAAGTCTAACCACCAATACAATTATTGTGAGATCCCACGTCGGGTGGAGAGGGGAATGAAGTATTACTTACAAGGGTGTGGAAACTTCTTCCTAGTAGATGCGTTTTAAAACCTTGAAGGGAAGCTCATAAAGGAAAGCCCAGAAGATAGGACAATATCTCCTAGCAGTGGACTTGAGCTGTTACAGGAGAACGAAGCATTCCTTATAAGGGTGTGAAAACCTCTCCCTAGCATACGCGATTTAAAACTGTGAGGCTGACGACGATACATAACGGGCCAAAGCGAACAATATCTACTAGCAGTGGGTTTTGGCTGTTACAAAGGATATCGGAGCCAGTCCCCAGCGAGGATGCTGGCCCCTAAGGGAGGTGGATTGTGAGATCCCACATCAGTTGGAGAGGGGGAATGAAACATTCCTTATAAGGGTGTGGAAACCTCACCCTAGCAGACGCGTTTTAAAACTGTGAGGCGGACGACAATACATAACGGGTCAAAGCGAACAATATCTACTAGCGGTGGTCGTGGGTTGTTACAATTATACATTACAAGCAGTTCGAAAAGAAGCAGTCACAGAATAATGTAATTTCTTTGCTAACCTTGGTCAGCCTGAGGACTGTGTGGTAGACTGGCCGATCATTTTCAGCTATAGATTGCAACACCCCATCATGATATATAGAGGACAGAGGCAAATCGTTGCCGGCTGAGTCTAGCAGACCAAGAGCAACAGGTATAAACATTGGCACTTTATTTGGCTGCCCAGGAGTTGGTGGGACATCTTGGCTGTGGAATTTTAACCACTCAGCATGACTTGTAAACAATTACAAAAAAGATTGATAAGGTGAACAACATCCAATGGATTATATACCTGAACTTCAGAGTAAAAGTACGACCATCGGAATTGTAAGATGATGTAACTTTGACTCGAGGGGTCCCAGCTTGAGAGTACCTGTATTTTAGTTGTATCCATAAGCACTATAAATGTTTCATGAAAGGAAATTCAAATGTAGTAAAGATCCATGCCCTGAGCGTTTGAAAATAATTTTAAAGATCTATACAATCTTAGAAATTAGTTTTAGGTATTTTCAACCCTTACTTTTCTAAATCCTTGACTTCCCAATAAGGTCTTGTACATCCTCACGACTTCAGCACCCTAAGTTCACAAGTCGTTAATCGTTCATTAACAATATTTTTGACCCAGACAAAAAGAGAAGCATTATGCATGAATGACAAACCTTTTCATAGACCTGCAAAAAGAGATCATAAATTAGATGTCTCCTCATAGAGAAAAGAAAATGAACTTAACAGCATGTAACAACTCAATGATAAAGCCTACCGTCACTGCATGTTCAAGTCGGTACAGGACCCATGTCAGATCATAGCTTGATAGAAGAAAAACATTAAGACCCCAAGGTTCAAAAGAAGTCTCATCAGTAGAAATTGAAGAAAAGAACAAACAAATAGCTCAAATTTTGAGCAAACCCATAGAGAACAACACTTTCCTGTGTAAAAATTGTCCATCTGTAGAATGTTGGGATCAAACAATTAGAATGGCTGTCAAAATGAAATAGGCGTACACCGAAAAGTTCACATAAATATAACCATTAACCTTGATATAGGAATGTGGTCGAACAGGATGTGCCATGGGACCAGCATCCTGCAGAATAGAAAGGAAGGGACAAAACCAGCTTTGAATGCTAATTTCTACTTCAATTCAATTGGCAATTGACATTTAGTAAATGGTTCGTGGGGGAATATGAAAAGTGGATACAAGAGTCAAACCTGTGGAAACTGATAGTTTCTGAGTTTTGAAACGTCAGAAATTCGCTTTACAGCACGACTTCCCATGTCGGATGAAAATTCCTATTATTGAGGCAATGAGAAGAGGTTCCAAGGATAAATTGGGTGTTCGAATCTCAAGGGGTAAATATCATACCTGATCACGGAACACCGTAAGACCTTCCTTCAGGCTCAGCTGGAACCAATCACGGCATGTCACCCTGCATATTTACATTGTCAGCAGTAGTTTAAAACAGAGCACAAGCCTGCTCTAGGGAACAATAACAAAAAATACCTGTTGCCAGTCCAGTTGTGGAAATACTGCAAGACAACATAAAAAAATTCATGTGATTATCAAAAGTCTGCTCTTGTATTAAAGAAAACATTATTCGGTGCTTTTGAGTGACAAAACTTTTAAGACGAACCTCATGGCCAATCACTCCTAATATGGCAGCATAATCGGAATCAGAAGCAGTTTCTGGAGATGCCAAGACAAGTTGTGAATTGAAAATCTGTTTAAAAAAAAACGAAGGAAACGGCATGAATAACGTTTTGAATTTTATCAGGCACATGGTCACAAAAGACACGAAGTTTAGGAAACAATACATTCAAACTCTTGTTTTCCATGGCTCCCCTGGGTAATTAAAAAAGAGATTTATTTAACAGAAGTCATCTAGAGTCAGTAAAATAGAAACAAAAGCAAAATGAACAGAAACACACATGTTGAAATCTGGAACGGCCACAACATTGAAGAGATCGAGATCATATTCTAGTCCAAAAACCTGTTTTCAGCATACAAAAAGAAATTAATATTGCATTAAATACTGAAGATTGCTACAAAAATAATGAAAAATCAAGTAAATTAAAGAAAAAACTATTGGTATATAAAAATACTAACATCTTCATCCCATTTCATAGCTGCCTTCAAAGAATACATGGCATGCTCAGTCTTGGGTACGTCTTCAGCCGGGGTCCATATCTTCAAGGAGATTTTCCTACCTGAACGAGTAATAAAAACATCATCTCTGCTTACAAACTTGCCAGCTACTAAAGCAAACAAGTAGCAAGGTTTCTTAAAGGGATCCTCCCAGAGGGCAAAATGTTTTCCACCCTGCAGAAAGAGTGCTAGTGCTGAGCATGTAATAAAGGCATAATACAAAATGCTATCTGGTTGTGTAAAATGAAGGTCACCTCTAGATCACCCTGATCTATAAGATTCCCATTAGACAGTAGCACCGGGTATAATGACTTATCGGCTTCTATGCGACATGTGTACTTTGCCATTATATCAGGACGGTCCTGCTCACATTCATGGTGATTTAGTTAATTGATTGTCAAAAATTACCTGAAGAAGAGATATATGCAAAACAAAGTCCCCCAACCTGGTAAAATGTGATCTTCCGAAAACCTTCAGCTTCACATTGTGTGGAGAAATTTCCAGTTGATTTATAGAGTCCCTTCAACCAAAGCCAATTTCATGGTAGGGTCTAGAGTTGCAATGCAGAAACAAGCAAAAAGAAAACCAGAGAGAGAGAGAGAGAAGTATCAACGAATGTATGCTCAACCTCTAAAGAAGTGTTGTTCTGAGGATATATCTCATTAACAATTTCCAAGGTAAAAGAACCAGTTGGCGGTGATAGGATCGTCAAATGGCGGGAGTCCAGAACGTAATCTGCCTCCTAAGAATATTATACAGGGGAGTGCCTTCACATCAAATGTAATATGAAGGAAACTAATTTATTTGAGAAATTTGAAATGGCAGTTCACCTCGAGGTCCTCGCTGTTAACCTTAATCGAAATCAACTTCATATCAACCCCATCCAAAACAAGAGGAAATTTGGATCCTGAACCAAAAAGTAAAGAAATAATTTACACATAGATACCATTCAAGTTTACAAGTGAAACACGGGAAAAAGGAAAATATAAGAACAGTCGGTCATCACTCCAGGTACCTTCAACTCTAGGGAAGGCTGTTATTCTTGAACTGACGATTGTCTTCTCCTCACCCAACAACAATTTCAAATCCACCTGCAGGGAAATTGATGTTTTACTCAATAATATAAACTTCCATGGTGAAAAAATTTGAATCCCAGATTAGATTAAGGTTCATGTACCGTGTCGAAATAGTAATCAGGCATCTTGTAATCTTTCAAAAATATCTCTTTAGGTGCATCCATTTTGATTTCTTCAGATTTTTCTTGCAAAGCTTCTGTTGCAACTGAATAAATCAGCTTCCTAATAACTTGTTTAACCCCCTGAACAAATTTGGAGGGGAACACAACTTGCTAAAAATTTCAAAAATCTACTACTACATTCTGGATAATTGATAATACGAACTTCCC
This sequence comes from Cucurbita maxima, assembly GCF_002738345.1. Classification (NCBI taxonomy): domain Eukaryota; kingdom Viridiplantae; phylum Streptophyta; class Magnoliopsida; order Cucurbitales; family Cucurbitaceae; genus Cucurbita; species Cucurbita maxima. The sequence goes on along the minus strand of NW_019272032.1, from coordinate 3,132,163 downwards.
TAATTTCTGAAGACACCATTTTCTGTCCATTGATTGGTGGAAGTTGAAGAACAAACATAATGAAACAAATGAAGCAGACTGGGAAATGGGTAATCACCGGAGCAGAAAAGATCAAACCCAAGAGGTTATTCCTTTCCAATCCCGCGTTGTTGCATGGTAAACCCAATCGGAGCATTCAGATACAAGAATCATGAACGAGCTACTAATATCAATTACTTTCTACAAACTCAGAAACGAGACCTCGATGAAATTAAGCGACACCCAGATAATCGAAAATCAAAACCAAGAAACCCAAAATCCCCTAATAAAAAAATACCCTAAATAAGAGAGCAAAGCAGAAACACCCAGTTCACTCTTAAAAATTAAACCTCCATGAAAGATTAGAGGGTATTGAGGAGGTACCTTGAGTGATCAAAATGCACAGAAACAGAGCGTTGTTTTACAATCTTACTTTCGTTTTCCGTTTCGATATAAACACACCACAAAAAATGGGAAAATTATAATTATAAGAAAACTATGGAATAAAAACAAAAAAATGGGAACATTATAATTGGGATTAATCTTTTTCTAATCTATTTATTGTGTCTGTCAAAATGGCAATTTTGGGATACAAGTTCAAGGCAGTGATTAGTTTTATCTGCTTATTTTGGAAATGTACTGAATCTCGAGTAAGATCATCATAATTTTTAAAATTTTATATAGTTCTTAATTTTATGTTCGTCTAGATTAACATTATTTCAAATTTCAAAGGATATATATAGCAAAATGATAAATTAATACTTAATGTCTAAATTTAAATTATTAATGTTAAAAATAATAATATTGAAATTTTCAATATTAAAAATCCAAATATTTATTTAAAATAAAAATATATATTAAAGCAAAATTAGATGCATAAATTTTGATTTTCCCCCTCTAATCTAAGTGACCATTATGTACGGAACATTAATTTGGTATTGGACTACAATCAAATGGCTGGGCTTTGGGTTCTGAAAGCCCAAATAATTTTGTCTTCCAAAGCCCACCTTGCAAATGCGTTGATATTGGGCTACAATCAAATGAAGTATAGCTGGGCTTTGGGTTCTAAAAGCCCAAATACTTTTGGCATTTAACGAGGGTCTTAAAATTTATTAATAATAATTAACTTATAAAATATTATTTAATTTATTAAGATATTTATATTTTTTAAATAAAAAATTAGCATATTTATTTATATACACATCACCAATTCTCTATAATAAATCTCTGTACCAAAATATATAGAATTTTAGAGGGACAGACAATAAAACAAGAAGGCTTCTCCTTCTTGTCCTGTCCCTCAGACATCTTTAATTAAAACAGTTTGATAAACTAAATTTTTCATGATAAGAACTATTATCCACATTGTCAAGTTCGATCATGTCAAATAGTCAAGAAAAAGAGAATTAAATGATTACACGACAGGAAATCAAAAGGTAGAAAGTAAAATGGAAAATAGACCGAAGTGTCACGAATTTGTATAAGTAGCAATGGGTTTGAGGGGTTCCTTTTGTCGGCTAAGGTTTGCATAGGTGATGAGACATGAAGGATCGACAAATTAGTTTATTGATTTAATTATTTAAAATAAAAATAAAGGGGAAGGGGTAAAAGTGGATTAAAAAAAGATTAAAGGATTCAAAATTCAAAAAAAACGGGAAGTGGTTGGGTTGGGTTGGGTTGGGTTGGGTTGGGGGAAAGAAATTGGATTATAATAAGATTAAGGGGTTAATGTAGCATGTGGGTGTGGTTGAATTGGTGGGTTTAATTATAAAGCTAAGATTAGAGATTAGGGATTAGGGATTAGGGCAGCTTACCCTAATTATGGGCACCGAAGACTGTGCCCACCCTGTAGGAACACTTTATTTATTTTCTTAATTCATCTCTTAATTTTCACCTTCCAGATGGATTATTTATTTATTTTTTTATTTATTTTTATGGAAATTAATTTGATTGGAGTAGAAAGGGTGGTGGATATGGGTGAAGTAAATGAGTTAGAAAGGGGCCCATCAACTGGTGCATAGCAGAGGATAGAAATCCAAAATTCTTCTGCCCATAAAAAATAATAATAATAATAATAATAATATTTGAAGATATTTGTCCTTTGAGCATCCTACCAAAATACAATGAAAAGATAGATGGATTTATTTTGTTTAGGCTTCCAACACATGGACTCCTAAGTTGTCTCTAAATCATACCCCATTTCTCTCTCTCTCATATCTTGGTTACTTTTTCTATCTATTCTAAGTCCGTGTCTAGTTACTTGTCTTTAGATCTCGTTCGACTATTATTTGATTTTTAGAATATAGACTTATAAATATTATTTTTACCTACTAGTTACTGTCTTCAAGTAAAATAAGTAGCTAAGAGTAAAAGTATGTTGAACGACTATTCTTCTATAACTGTGTTCTCGGAGGAGTGAGGTGGGGTCGGATGTGTCGCACTCTCTCATTCAATTCAAAGGGCATTATAGATTGAATGGAGAGTTTAATTATGAGGGAAGACATAGATAGGTGGTAATAGGAGAGTTTTTATTATTGAGTGAGCTCATATGGGAGCATGTGCCCACAAGAGGAAACCAAAAGAGGGTTTTGGACTGATGTTGAGTATATGTTTCTTTTGGATTCCAAGTCAACCAAACCTCTCTTTCTTGGAAAGTGATGGTGTTGGTAGCACATTCCCATCAATCATTCTATTACTAAACTCCAATTCTCTTCCTTTTTAACTTCTTCAACAATTCCATTTAAGATTATTACGTTTTCATATATTTGACTCATTTTTATGAATGTATCGACGGTGAAGAAAGTATTAGTAAACAAAAGAGGCAAATTTTATCGATTTAAAATAGGGTATTTGTTGAAAGATAGAATCTTTTAGAGAAGGACATCAAACCATTTCTAAGAATTATAAGTTTTGACTTTGATGACACGCAACTAAGGCAAGGAAATTAGATGGATGCACGTTGGTTTATGGGTATAAATGTGACAATGAAGCCTAAGACCAAGAGGAGGTAACCAACAAGGTAATAATGGACAATGCATTTATAAAGTAGCTCAAAATTATTGCACGAAAAGTGGGAATATCTTTAATGGGGTAGTTTCAGAAATCCCATTTACAATATCTTTTTTAAAATCCAATTAGAATCAAACTAAAACCCCAAGAAATTAGGGTTTGATTGGTAGTAAATGGGCCATTGATCATGGAGGCGGAGGAGGAGGAGGAGGAGGAGCTAAGAGAAACGAAAAGAAAAGGGCTTTTGGTAAGAAAGTTGGTATCCTTTTTTCTTTTTTGGGGATAAAAGTTAATACCCAGAAAAGAAGAACAAACAAAGTGGCCGTCTACAATTCCAAGAGCCTTTCTTTAAGATGAATGAATGAATGAATCCAGAAGGCCAAACCACTGGGTTTTTCTCTGCAGTTTATAAAAGTTCTTGGTGGGTTTGTGGAGCCTACAAAGGTTATAAACTTGGTCAGATCCGTGGCCTGGGACCCTTCATTTTGTTTTAAAAAATTTGTTGGCCTCCCCTTCAAGCGGTGTGTGTACCTTTGCTTTCAGACCCAAAAATTCTCCATCTCTCTCAGAAACAGTGAGACTTTGTTGTTTAGAGAGAGAAAAGAGGGGGCGAGTGGGGTTATTCTGTTAGCATTTTAGAGGGAGTGTTTGTCTAATATCAGAAGGCCAGGGGTCAGCAGCCACTTAGATTTTCATTTTTCTTCCTCTGAAAAAGGTTACCCAATACTCGCCTTTCTTTTCTTCTCTGCAAACAAGTTTTCCTATCTCATTCTGCAAATGCCTCTTTCTTAAATCTATGTGAAAACACTAAGACTTCATTCTAAATTCTAACACAAAACTCTCCTCTTCTTATCCTTTTTCAACATTCATTCACCTTTCTTTTTACTGTTCCAATGCTTGCTTGCTTGCTTGATTGTGTTCTAGACTCTTGGAATCACTTCTTGCAGCTTTTGGTGCCTGTTTGGATTGCTGGAATTTGAACATTGTTGAGTTTTTGTGCTCTGTTCTTTTCATTTCACTGATGAGTTTATGAATCTAGAGGCATAAGATCGAATGCCCATGTGACAACTTTCCAGATTTGAAGTCCAGTGAGTAATCAGATCTGAGTATGTTCATCTTTATTTCTATAATTATTGTGTTTTGAGCTGTTTGGTTGAGATATGGGCTTTCTGCTTGAAAATTTCTGGTTTTTCTTTTTCTTCCTGTAATGTCTCTTTTAGATCTTGAATGCCATTAAATTTGCCTGCCCATTTGTTCGATGCCATTAAAGATAGTGCTGCAAATGAATTCATTCTTTGTTTTTTGTATTTTGTTTTTCAAAGGGGTGTCACATTCAGAATGCAAGTTCTAGATTTTGTGTATTGAGTTAAAGAATGAGCTTTTGTGGATATGGACGTTGGAGAAGAAAGCTCCCGGTTTGGGTCCTTGCCTGCTACAACTTCTAGAAATTTGTCGTCATCGTCTTCGACGTTCTTTTCAGCACTCCCTTCGCCGTTCTTTTCTCCACGGTCATCGACATGTCGAAGGTCAGAAGCAACAAAGGCTGACATGGGATGTGAAAGCATGGACTTCAGAGTTGATCCGCTAAACTCAAGTGTGGTGGTGCCAGATTCTGAATCTTTGTTGAAAGCTAAATTTGCAGTTTCGGATTTGATTCGAAATCCAGAAACTTGTACTCCAGGTGATTGTCGGAAGCTCGATCAGGCTTCGTCGTCAACTGGTGTATCTGGAAGTACTCCTTATAGTAGAAGCCTTCCTCATGGAAATAACTATTTGAGGCCTAGAGAAATGTACAAAAAGCTTAGTAGAAGTAACTTTACTTCTTACACAGCCGATCCGATTTCGATTTCCTCGACTAGACTAAGGAGTTATGATGTTTTCATAGGTTTGCACGGTTCCAAGCCTTCATTGCTGCGGTTTGCTAATTGGCTTCAAGCAGAGATGGAGGTTCATGGGATGAGTTGCTTTGTGTCTGATAGAGCAAAATGTAGGAATTCTCGCAAGCATCGAGTCATTGAGAGGGCGATGGATGCATCCTCGTTTGGAGTTGTGATTCTAACAAAGAAGTCGTTCCAGAATCCTTACACCATCGAGGAGCTGCGGTTTTTTTCTGGTAAGAAGAACTTGGTTCCAATATTTTTTGACTTGAGTCCAGGAGATTGTCTTGCCAGAGACATTGTGGAGAAAAGGGGAGATTTGTGGGAAAAACATGGTGGTGACTTGTGGATTCTGTATGGAGGATTGGAGAAGGAATGGAAAGAAGCCATCAAAGGGCTTTGTCGGGTCGACGAGTGGAAATTCGAAGCTCAGAATGGTAACTGGAGGGATTGCATACTGAAAGCCGTTATGCTACTTGCAATGAGGTTGGGAAGGCGAAGCATTGTCGAGCGCTTGACGAAATGGAGGGAGAAGGTAGAGAAAGAAGAGTTCCCTTTCCCCCGAAACGAGAATTTCGTAGGCAGGAAGAAAGAATTATCAGAGCTAGAGTTCATACTTTTTGGCAATGTAGCTGGTGATTCCGAAAGAGATTACTTCGAACTTATAGCTCGACCGAGACGAAAGAATCTGACCCTTGGCTGCAGTAAAAGCAGCTCACTTGAAGAGAAACAGCACCAACAAGCAGTAGAAACACGAAACAAGAAGGGTAAAGAACCTATTGTGTGGAAGGAGTCTGAAAAAGAGATCGAAATGCAAAGCATTGAATTTCCTCAGCGGCATCGACGACTGAAGACAAAAAGTGGCGAAAGGTATGCCAAGAGAAAGAAAACAGCCAAAATTTTGTACGGAAAAGGTATAGCTTGTGTTTCGGGGGACTCGGGAATCGGTAAGACCGAGCTTCTTTTAGAATTCGCGTATCGACATCACCAAAAGTACAAGATGGTTTTATGGATTGGAGGTGAAAGCAGATATATCAGGCAGAATTATCTGAACTTAGGTTCCTTCCTAGAAGTTGATGTAGGATTTGGAAGTTTTTCAGCTAAAAGCAAGATCAAGAATTTTGAGGAGCAGGAAGAGGCAGCCATTTCAAGAATTCGTACAGAGCTGATGAGAAACGTTCCATTTTTGCTGATAATCGATAATTTAGAGTGCGAAAAGGATTGGTGGGATCACAAACTTGTGATGGATCTTCTCCCTCGTTTTGGTGGCGAGACGCATATCATAATATCCACTCGACTTCCTCGTGTAATGAATTTGGAACCGTTGAAACTGTCTTACTTGTCGGGGGCTGAAGCAATGTGTTTAATGCAAGGAAGCGTTCGAGACTACTCGATTGCAGAGATCGATGTTTTGAGAATGATCGAAGAGAAAGTTGGAAGGTTAACGTTAGGCCTTGCGATAATTGGTGCGATCTTATCCGAGCTTCCCATAACACCAACTAGATTGTTGGATACAACCAATAGAATGCCTGTCAAAGATCAATCATGGAGTGGTAGAGAAGCTCATGTTTTCCGACGCAATACGTTCCTTATGCAGCTTTTCGAAGTGTGTTTCTCCATTTTCGACCATGCCGAGGGGCCACGGAGCTTGGCAACTAGAATGGCTCTAGCGAGTGGTTGGTTCGGTCCTGCTGCTATTCCCATTTCGCAATTAGCCCTTGCAGCTCACAAGATACCCGAAAAGCGACAGCGAACGAGGTTATGGAAGAAGTTGTTACGTTCCATGGCTTGTGGTATTACTTCATCTTACATGAAAAAGTCAGAAGCGGAAGCAACTTCCATGCTGTTAAGGTTCAATATGGCAAGAAGCAGTGCCAAACAGGGATGCCTACATTTCAATGATCTCGTAAAGCTATATGCGCGCAAGAGAGGCGTGGACGGAGTTGCACAAGCAATGGTTCAAGCTGTCATGACGCGCCCCTCGATCATTCATCACTCCGAACATTTGTGGGCAGCTTGTTTCTTGCTCTTCGGGTTCGGTCGGGACCCTGTAGTCGTCGAACTCAAAGTCTCGGAGCTATTGTACGTCATAAAAGAAGTGGTCTTGCCGCTTGCCGTGAGGACATTTCTCACATTCTCCCAATGCACCACCGCGTTGGAACTTCTCCGGCTATGCACAAACGCATTAGAAGCTGCCGATCAAGCCTTCGTCACACCGGTCGAGAAGTGGTTCGATAAGTCGCTTTGCTGGAGGCCAGTTCAAACAACTGCACAGCTGAATCCTTATCTTTGGCAGGAGCTAGCTCTGTGCAGAGCAACATTATTAGAAACCCGAGCAAGGCTAATGCTAAGAGGGGGACAATTCGACATCGGGGACGATCTAATCCGAAAGGCCATCTTCATCAGAACTTCGATATCAGGCGAGGATCATCCAGATACAAAATCTGCTCGAGAAACTCTCGGTAAACTCAATAGGCTTATTGCTAATTTCCATATTCATTCTCCTCCATAGGTTCAATAATTTTGTTTATTAGGTCAAGTTTTTAGTAGCTCGATTGATTATATACCAGAATGTCAAATAAACCAGTGTATACTTTCCCAGCAAATTCTTTAATACCAATCTAACCCTGACTTAGATTTCTCCATTGTCGTGTTTTTCGTTCAACCACGATGAGCCAACACCCTTGAATCTTGGCTCGTCTACGTTTCGGTTTCGGTTTCGTGCACTATGTTTTAATATATATATATTTTTTTGGTGTTAATATTTTTCAACTCTTTCTTATAACACTGAATTTTGATTTGCTTCCCTCTTCAAAGCTTTATACTAAGAATGTTCAGACTAAAAAAAAAAAAAAAAAAATTGAAAGCTCAAAAAATGCCCTCACGCAGGATCGAACTACGGACCTTCAGTTTACAAGACTGACGCTCTACCACTGAGCTATAAGGGCTGTTTTGAAGAAATACGTTGTTTTAAAGTAAATAAATTAAAAGATAAGCCTCCAATGTTTTAATTTCTTAAATAATAAATATTAAATTCTAATTTTCTCAAAACTCAAAATTAATTCATCGACACAAAAACAGTATAGTAGCTTTCCATAAGTCATCCAAATAATTATGGATGGGATATCTTAAGCACTTTAGGCCATCCATTTGCTTCAATCATATTATTTGCTTATCAAACATGGTCGGGTTGGTACGTACTGTAAATCAAAATCGAATATAACACGACACAACACAACCGGGGCTTTCGAAATACCTAAGTACGGTAGCACAAAATTCAGTTTTTAGAATGAATACAGGAGCTTCCCACCGGAGCTTTACTCCATATCCGAACCAACCCGACTCACTTACATCCCTAACGTTGCATTAGAGATGGAGAGACCGTGAAACTGTTGAGAAAAAGGAGAAAATCCAAGAGAATTGGTTTATAGATTAAATGGTAAATGACAATATATGAAACATTATATCATAGTTTGATTAATGTACACAACAACCATCATGAAAATAAGAGACAGTAGAGGAGCTAGGAACCTTCTCCATAGCTTTCAATTTTGATGGTAACCCAGTTTTTAAATCATGTACAGACGAGGGTTGATATGGTTTTCCAGTCAAGCATCAGCTTGGCCTGCCATCTCCTCATCATCTGAGGAGTACTCATCTTCACTCACCTCCTCATCACTGGATTTCTCCTCACCAACACCTCCAATGTCTTCTGGCTTTGCATATTTCTCACAGTATTCTGTACATATACATACACAACCCAAATGTAAACCAAGAAAAATAACAGCCGGGACGGGGTTCGTACGTGTCTTGAACCCTATAGAGGTTTGAACTTTTTGTGTCGGGGTGAGGAAGTTAACCGATACAACTAGTATAATATGCCTACTAAGTTTATAACCATTAGATGCATAATCATCATCACACATGCAGAACACAAAAGGGTTTGGCATTGGAACAGCCCAATCCCACCGCTAGCAGATATTATCTTCTCTGGGCTTTCCTACAATGTTTTTAAAACAAGTCTACTCTGGAGAGGTTTCTACATTCTTATAAAGAATGTTTCGTTCTCCTTCCCAATCGGTGTGATCTAGATCACACGGGCACAATGGTGACCGCCACTAAAATCTGAATTTGTCTACAGGTGAAGTTCTGGGCTAGTAAGAAAAGCTACTAAATCTAGTTTTGTGTTTAGCTTAAACTTAGCTTAAACTACCAAATCTTCAATAGAGTACCTTTTACTCTTTGCTCATATGCAGTGCGATCACGCATCATTACCGCAGCAGCTTCACCGTTCAACGGGTCCGACGGGTTGGGATACAGGAGAAGTTGTGGAAGAAACACTTCGAAGACATTTACAAGGTCTATACAACGAAAAACACCCGAATTAGATCGCAATTCCTCCTGTCGCAGCATTGTAATTCCACAAACAAAAAACCATTGATCACCATGATATAATATATACAACAAAACAGATAACATTATAACTCTTCAAAGATAAGAGTAGGGATGGTTTCCCACCAAACATAGGGCTCCATGTCTGGTTGATAACATCCAAACAAACCGAGCCCGACCTGCGATTCATAAAACATCTGAATCAGTCAACACTCATCCCCAGAACAAGCTAAGAGCCTACACATATCAAGAACCAATGTAATAAGTTTCAGAGTGGGAGTGATGTCAACTCACATTTCATCAACATTTGGATGATAAATTTTGTTGATGAAGCCAATTGAAGGAGACTTGTAAGGATAAGCATCTGGCAACTCCACCCTAATCCTCCACACACCTCCTTGGTAAAGACCTTCCAATTTCAAACCAAACAAGCAAACAAAGAAAAAGGGATAAGATAAGATATCTATATAACCCAAAATCATATTGCCCAGAACAGTCTATATCAACTGGGATTCATTTGAGAAGGGAAATTCAACAAACGCAGGCAATTAAGAACTAAACAGGTCGATTCAAAGAGAGTTGTTAGGAATCTGAAAAAGGGGAAATCCAGAAGGGCGCAGTAGAAGATGAGGAATTAGTAAAAAAGCAAAGAAAATAGAGAAATCAAAGATGGGTATAGATGATTTACTGTCTTTAGGACCATGGAAGTCGACATAGAACTCTTGCATGCTATCATTGATGGTTTCCACCTTATAATCACTCATCATCCTGATGTCAAAATCAGTAGAGTCAAAGCAAATAGGAAGAAGCAGAGAAGAATCCAATCCGAAGGCATGGAAGAACTTACAGTTTCATCAAATCCATTTCGCGTCGCTTGCTGGGAGAAGACATGGTTTTGGTTATGGGTTTGGGTTTGAGAGAAAAAGGGTAAGAGAAAGAAGAGATATAGTGATAGGAAGAGAAATGAGGTTTCCTACCCGCAAAAGCGGTTCAGACACGGAAGTAGTGATTCAAGCTCTCTCTCTTTTACATCTATAAATTAATCAAAATGTTGCCAAAGATCAATTTTTTTTTTTTTTTTTTTTTAATTTAACTCATAATTTCGCCTTAGATTGTAAACTATTTACAACATAAATTATTACTTTAAATTTATATATTTTTTTTAATTCAAATTTGGTTCATATAATTTGAAAATATTTAATTATAAATTTGTAAGACTTTATATAGGTTATAATATTTTAAGAGAAATAACTAATTTTATTATTACTTTAAATTTAAATTTAATGTTAATGGTTAAGAAAAGAAGTATATTTAAAAATTATCTTAATTTATCATATAAAATCACTAATTGATTTTCTTCATAATTATTAAAAAAAATCTATTTTATCTAATAAAATCAATCATTTTTAATTACCATTAGAGAAAATTATTATGCTTGTAATCAATCATTAGAGAAAACCAATCATTTTATTTAATTTATCTTATAAAATCATTTTGTTTTTTTTTTTTTCCTTCAAAAAAACCATTTTATAATTTTTTTTTTCCTTCTAGAACAAAATTTTATATGTGGTCACAATCTAAAAAAATAAATAAATGCAGACCCATGTGAAGATATTAAAATCTTATCATAGCACCCAAATTTATACTAATCTCTCACATTTAAATATATAAATATAGAATTCTATAACTCAATTAAATGTAAGTAAATGGTTAGATCTCTCAATTTTTTTTTTACCATTAGATTTTTACCATAAGTACATAGTTTTATTTATTTATTTAATTTTTAACCAGGCTCTTCAAAATAGAGAAAAGGAGAAACAATGGCTATCCCCTAAAAAAAAAGTTGCTAGCTTCTTGCTCATAACTTTTTAATATTTTCAACAAAGGAAAAAGTAATTGTTATTTAGTTAAAAGTAAATTATCATCTAACCTAAATGACATGATTGCTTTTTAGGCTGTCAACAGTAATTGATATTTACTTTTGACTAAAAAGTCAAAGATTGGNAAAAACCTACTTCAAAAATTATTGAAAAAAAAAAAAAAAAAAAAAAAAAAAAAAAGAGAGAGAGAGAGTATAAATCCTAAAAAATTAAGAAAATAATAGAAATGTTAAATTATCCTTAAAATGTTTTAAATTTTACAAAAAATAAAGAGAAAATTAAAAGAGGATATAAACATAAAATAGGTAAAGAAAAAACTAAACAAACTCATAAAAATAAGTGTGAATTAAATAACTTGTGAAACCATCACTCAATATTATATCAAAAAATGACCAATTAAATCCTCGCAAAATTATCAACATTCAAAATTGAAACTAAATTATTTACCAATTACCAAATAATAATAATAATAATCAAAGAATTAAAGAAAGCCTTGGGAATTTGCCATTATTATAGAAAAATAAAATCATATTAATGGATAAGGAAGATTTGTCAGACCATAGAGGAGACATGTTCATGAATGGAGACAACAACATAATTAATTTTTAATATCCCCACTTTGCTTTTATTTTATTTTATTTTTATTGCTGTGAACGACCAATCACAGCCGTCTGATTGGAGACGAGTTTTATGATCATTATTTCAAACTTATCTAATTATGTTTATGAAATGTTGATGATTCCATTCATACCTTCACAATTTTTGGATTAAAAAAATAAGCATTTAATACGATTTTCTTTTTCGAATTAAAAAATATATGGGACAGTAATATTTTAAGATTCACAAATTCCAAGTATATTCTCAAAAGCTCTTAAAACCAATCCAATTTGGACCATAGTTTATCCAACACGTCACGTAGTATGCTTGAAATTAAAGCATAACTAAGGCGTCATGTTCACTCCAAGCTTAATATAAGTATATTATTTAGCCCAATTATTTCATTCATATTAGCACATCCATAAATATTCAATCAAATAGCTTGAATGTATCAAGCTCAACGGACATTATTTTCTTTATATATATCAAATTAAATATTTCTATATGCGCAAGCTAAATCATCATTCAAACGGTTAAGAATAACAACAGCATAGAATTAATAAATAAACACAAACATCAAATTTCTCGAATAAAATACTAAACTAACCTATTTTCAAATCATTATCCAATATATTGTTAGGGTATTTTGACAAATTAGAAGAATAAAAGAGGAATCAAGATTGAAAAACCAAGTATAATCATTGCATCAACGACCCAGATTCGTTTACGAGAAAATGATGTACTCTTCTTTTTAATTCCATTTATGACAATCATAACCTCTAATAAATGGAAGTAAAATGAAAAAAAAAAAAAAAAAAAAAAAAAAAAAAAAA
>NW_019272032.1:3089603-3119157 GCF_002738345.1 Cucurbita maxima | reverse complement strand
AAAAAAAAAAAAAAAAAAAAAAAAAAAAAAAAAAAAAAAAAAAAAAAAAAAAAAACAAGCTCAGATATACTATATTGCACAAACTGTATTTACATTCTCCCACTACTCCCACCCAAAATAAAAAAGAAACAAAAGAAAGAAGAATCATTCTCCCAATTTCCCCCCCATTCTATGTTCAGAGAACAAATTCACAGAGAAAATGCAACGGGAATGAGCAATTCATTAAGTAAAAAGAAAAAGGAAAGCAACTAAAAGAAACCTGAAGCTGCCAGCTGAAGCAAAATCACAAGAACTTCACAATCTATACTTTCAACTTTACTTCAATCTGAGAAAACACTTGGCTGATTTTCTTGTTGTTACTAATCAATTGGAGGGCTAAAAACCATTTCCTGCATTTCAGGGGGAAATGATTAGGAGAGGGAAAAAAAATCTTCTTAAAGCGTTAAGAACTAATGAGTATGAGTGACAAACGATAAAACATAAACTGAGAGCCTGAGACACACCTGATCACACACAGGACAGATATCACTTCTTTCCATCCATTCCAGAATGCATGCAAGATGAAAATGATGCTCGCATTTTGTCGTGAGTTTTGGATTCTCCCCATCATATTCTGCATAAAACAATGGAAAGTGATGAATTGAAAGGGAAAGGAACTGTGCAGCCATTGAGAAAGCGATAACCTGGTGACTTGTTAGTTCAAGCAACTAAAATGTCAAACATTGGCTATAGAGATGAGAGGTTTGAAAAAAAAATCCACGGTTTGGTGAGTTGGTATTGTGCAGCTTAACAAAGGTTTAGCAAAACTTCACCTTCCAAACAGATGGGACAAACATCCTCCTCTTCCACAGGTATGACCACAGATTCTACACCCTTTGAGAGTCCAATTTCAGATTCCTTTAACGTGTGTTTCTTGCAGTCTGATTCATCGATGGCATCACATTTGGCTGAAGTTTCCCGTGTGTTTATGCACGCTGTTTCTTGAATTACATCAGTATTTGGTGTCTGAGCTGTAGCTTCATTCTTATTGCTGACAATTTCTTGAGCCGCACGAGGAGTATGTGGGTGTGTTAGAACAACATCATACGGGATAGGCAATGGGGGTGATCTATAAGTGTCCGGAATTGATGTGTCCAGATTTGTATCAACCAAAATCCCCGTTGGAAATGCTGGGGTAGCACTAAGTGGAGATGACAAGGGAACATGCTCCTCCGATGCTCTTGGGTACTGCAGCAAAAGTTCAAAACTTAGATTTAAGTAAATTGAGATTTGAGCAAGGAAGTTGATGATGGGAAGAAAATTCTTTCCACCATCTCATGTTAACAGTTGAGCATAAAGTTCAATCAGCTCCAAGAATAAATAACAGAAATGGCAGTCTTGAGATTTGAGCAAGGAAGTTGACGATGGGAAGAAAATTCTTTCCACCATCTCATGTGTAATAGTTGAGCATATGGAACGTTTCTCATATTCACGATTTACTCGCGGTGTAGTATACAAGCATCTCCTATGGTCACAAGCAATCTAAGTTGATACATGCTAAGGCAGAAGACTTTTTTTGGAAAACACATTGATGCTGAATTAACCAAAAGGTACTTGAATAAAGAAACTTCGTCTCTCGTACTCCAACCAGTTTCAGATTGGGGCCGCCAACGATGAAAATTACGTTAATTATCTCATAGGCTATATCGGAATACCTACAACTATATGCAATTAGACATGTTGACAATGATAATAAATAAATGAACGAACACTAAATAATGGCTGCATAGTTCTTGCTAACAAAGAAAGAATTTGATTGATAAAAATATGACAATAAACATCAAATGAAAAATTCAATACTGACATAATAGTAGCCTGGTGTAATATTTGATTCTGTTCCTCTTGAGGAACAACAGCAGCAACCTCCCATTTCAGTTTTCTTTTCTACACAACACGCCAAAAATCCATCGGAACTAGTTGCAATATGCCCTCAAAATTTTAGAGAATGTTAAGCCTGTTAAAGAAAACATGCTCAAATCAATTTAACTGCATTAGAAGCTATGCCAAAGTTCGCTAGTGAATATGATATAAAAGAAAATTACATAATATGATGTGAGAATCATAGATCAACAAAGCTAGCAGCAAATATGATGTAATAATCATAGAAGTGGCACAAGAGGAACGAAGTAATCCTAAAGAACCAGTATAGACAGACCGGAGTCAATGCAATCAATAACTCATCAATAACACGATAACATCAAAGTAACAAGAAGCCGAAAAATTCGGATTCTCTAGCAACAACTGATAAAATACACATCAAAGTTAACCTACAGAGAATCCAAAAATCACCTCAGCAACACAGAACCAATAAGAACAACCAAAAATAAAAACGCACAACACGAGGTTCTGATTAAGCAGCGATAATCAGAATCAATTCGAAAGCAAAAGAGATACATAGTCCAGGAACTAGAATCTTACCGTTTCACGCCGAGAACTCGATCGATTGGTAAGAATCGAAAAAAGCGATTGAGAATTCAATTCAAATGGAACAAAAGGGAGACACAGGATGTGTACTCCTTTTCAAAGCCCTCTTCTTCCCCTTCAGACTATGGCAGGAAAGCAGAGAAGGCCAAGAAAGCTTCCCTCTCTTTTTTCTTTCTCTGTAGAGAGAGAAAGAATGAATGGTTGGTTTGGTTTCGTGCGGGAGTACGACTTTCCACTGAGTATAAAGGTCAGGAAGAATCAAAAGTAAAGAAAAAAAAAAACGATTATAAATTAAAGAACAACGCTCTTCCTTCCCGGCGATATATTGTTTGGATGAATGGAAAATGGAAATTTTCTCTCTAGGTTTCGCCGCCGAGTCGCCTGAAAGTTGAGCTTCTAACGGCCATCGCTGGAGGACGGAAAAACCAGCTCATATACGATAGGATAATTATAATGGAACAGAATGAACCGTGAAATCAATTTAAATATCTCCTACAAAACGTGTTTGGATTAGGCCTATTTGTTTCGATTATTAATTACATTTTTTTATTCTAAAAATGAAAAAAAAAAATTATAAAAAAAATATAATATTGTTGGTTGGATGAATTTTGGGACGTTTGATTTGACTAAGAATGGTCAAATCCAAGTAATTTAGGGAATTTCAGTCCATTAATAGTATGATTTTGTGATATTTTGGAGTTATATTAAATTAGTTTCAACTTATTATAAATTAATGGTGTCATCGATTAAAGATTCTCCTTATCTTAATATTAAATTCTTCATGTTTATTTTTTTTAATTAAAAAATATGTTGATGTGGTCGAGAATTATACTTACTCTTTTGTAATTCTCAATTTTTTATTTCAACGCGTAAATGAGATTCTTCGGATAGGTTAATTTTAAAATAGAACTTTTTTATTAAACTATTTCTAAGATTCCACGCTAAATGGCTTTCACCTCAAGTAATGCATCGAGTCTTAATGAAGCATGTGTATTACAATTAGACTTCTAAAGGAAACAACTAAGGCTTAAGCTTTGTATTACTATATAGGTTAAATTATGTCTAATTTTCCTTTTTTATTTGGTTTAAGAATGGGATGGGCACATACAAAATTACAAAATTTAATTTTATGTTTAATAATATAAAATAAAATTATAATTTAAGACTTATATAGCAAGAAGAGTAAAATTGAAACTTTGGTCAAATAATATAAGTTAAAGAACAAAAAATGATTGTACAAGGAATAATTGTGAGAAACCATAAGATGAGTTATGTGTACACTTTATCCTCAATAAATCTGAAAATAAGATAACAAAATGATAATTCTTGATAGGAAACCTAAAAGCAAAAGACCATTTATGAAATTTTTAGTTCAGAGTCCATTAAAATATGGAGAATCCGATGAGGAATACAACGCAAAGGGAACTTGAACTACATGATTTTGAATTGCACGCAAAAATGTGTCCAGATAGAAACTACATCCTGTTTAAACTATTTCACTAACTTCCAATATTTGCAGCAACAGTATCCTCTTGGAAAAGTTCATAGAATTACACTTCCTTGTAAAAACAGGCTCATGTATCTGAATCTGGGGGAAAATAATGAGACAACCAACCGTCTAGGCAGAGCTAGAATTCAATCTAAGTCCAAGGGGGGAAAGGAGAATACAGAAAGGCCAGGTAGAGAGATACCCAGCATGGATTTACAAGTACTAGCAAAAAAAATCAGGGGTTGGGAAAGAACAAGAAAATCACAGTTTAAATCATTCCTTGAGTAGGGTCTCCAAAGCTTCAAAAAAGAGTGGTGCCATGTCAATATTTGGAGTTTTGACAGCGCATTTCAGTCCGGGGCTTCCGATCACCGTAGTCAGTTCGACCAAGAACGGGATTCCTCTGGGAATTTTAGTAGAGAAGTAGAAAACGTCCTGGTTTGCGTGTTTCCTTTTGGCAATGAAGAACATGTTTGTAGCAGCGAGTCGTTCCAGAACAGCCTCGACATTGGTTATAAAAAGGGCAGGGAAGTCTTTAGAAATTTCATTTGAATCTGGGAGGGACCTCCAAGTCTACAATGGAGAGATGATAAATGCCACAATTAAGACTAAACTGCTAATGGACGTTTAAATAAGTTCTTACATTATTAGTCGAGAGTTATATGTTTTTCCTATGAGATCATCCGTTTAATTTCTCCCTTTGATTGTTTGCTCTTAATCTACTTAATAGAAGTTTGAAGTTAATCTTTTAAAAAAAATGTTAAACTTCATTTCTACTAAAACATGTGCTGTCTTTTACTCATTGTAGTGGTTGTCCCTCTTACGTGTGCATTCTATGTTAAGAGACTCCCTCAACGATTAAGCAAAGCAAGAAATTTAAACGACATTTACGATGAACAATGCGAACAGAAAAAAGGAAGCAGCTAGGATCAAAGGAAATTGTAATAACTATCAATTTTACCTCAAGAAAGTTTGCACGTTCCATCCTCCCATCATCGGTGAAGAAAATGTGCATTGAGATTTTATCATTGAAGTACCACACTGGCTGCTGATTGTTCTTCACAGCTACCTGCAAAAGTGAGCTTGGGGGACCTTGCGACAGATTTTGGAACACAACCATAGGCAGGAGAGTACTTGCACTTGACCCAGGTTGCACTGGTGGAACCTATAGATATGGAGATGAGAAGTTAATTTCATCCACGGATAATCAACTCCACACTGAATTTACAAACCTACCTGTAAGGCTCCTGCAGCTGCGAGACCAAAGGTATTCTTGTTAAACTGGATCATGAACCCATCCAGTGGAATCTGTGTATTGTTCTCGAACAATAAATGGTAAAATATTTGACCGTCCTGTCGTGTGAGCTGTGCACTGATTTGTAAGCCTTGACCAGCTGATGCCGGTAGCAGAATAGGCAATGGAGGGCTGCAGGCCAGAAAACACATTAAGTGCCAGTAACAGAAAGCTCATAAGGTAATACATTTGTCATGCTCACACAATTAGTCCATGAAATTGCTCATCCCCATCATCAGAACCCTTTGAAGGGCACAACTTTACAATCTAGCAATATTTATTCTCACTGGAAGTTTTCAGGTATTGCAAAAAAATTCTTAGATCGAGAAGGTTGCAGAGAACCCATGATAAATGATATGACTGCATAAGCAGCAGACAAGAAAGTATTAGTTCACACTTACCCAGCAGGAGTAGTAGGCTCATCAACAGGGACAATAGCACTGTTATCCAGTCCAATCAGGTCACCAAGTAAATCTGGAACAGAAGGTGGAGGTGAAGAAGAGGCTGGGCCAGGGACTGGTTTCTTTGATACAGAATAAGGTGCATCTGAAGAAGTTGGAGGCGATGCACTGCCACCACCAGCAGATTGGGCAGAAGGCTCTGAATACCCTGCATCACTTCCTTCAGGAAAATCTTCATCATCAGTTTTCTGAGTAGTCTTCGCACGGGTCACAAATGCTTCAGGAGGCTTATGATATACAGAGGATAAAGTGGCAACATTGGCAAGCAGCTCATCTAGGAGCGAGGAATCAAGCAGATTTGAATCATCACCAATTACAGGCTTCTCAGCAAGAACCACATCCTTAGCTGCCTGCAAGATAGGAAGTACTGGAAAACTGAGATTCATGTACACAGCTATCAAGAGTAAAATGGGGTTGGTGGTTTGATGTTGATTATAAAACATTCTTTAGGAAAAAAAAAAAAAAAAAACCAATCATAACATATATTTGGTTGTCTCACATCAAACTAAGCCTATGATTCTCAAAATGCAATAGTTTATTATCAACTATACAGTCTACATTGAATTTTAGGACGACAATGAAGGTGGGAAAAAAAAAAAAAAAAAAAAAAAGAACTGATTAGCAAATAGAAAACCTCTGGATCAGTTGATAGGAGTCGCCAATAGATATATGCACGGTCCCGCAAATCAGGATTGTCAGTCTCCACAGTAGCATTGTTCAAAACAGCCTGTAAATGGACATGAAGTAAATGTTTATTGGGTAGCCATCTAAAGACCAACACAATGTACTAGACAGTTCAAAGTTTTTCTTTTATCAGAGAAAATTGAACATGGTTCTTGCTCAAACTGACTATGAAATAATTACTATGCAATACAGGGATATCAAAGAGCTATCTGATATTGAAATTCCTATAAAGAAAAAAAAAAATCGATTACTACGAGAAGTAATGATTACAAAAAAAAGATCCATCTTAATGGGACTCTTTATGAGTTCCTTAGTAATAGTAACTATTATAAAGATTTTAAAGATTTCTTTACATAAAAATGTATTTAAAATAATATGCACAACTAATTATCTGATTGTTCTGATTTCAGACAGGTTCTTTAATGTCTGCAAATACAGATAATGCTGGAGGCAATTACTCCTAGTCACAGGGAATGTGGAAAAAATACTCAATCCAGATCATACCAAAATAAAACTTCCCCTTATTTGACCAATAGATTTGGCAATTGAAAACTATGCTTGTAGAGAAATGACCTGAATCATCTGCTGGGGTCCCTCAGTTGGCTTCTTAAGAAAAAGTTTGACAGTTGCAGTCAGCAACTGTAGCTGGACTTGTGCAGGCTCCTCGGGGAAATTCTCCAAGAAGCTTTCAAGAAGTTCATCTGCATTGTCAATTCTCTCCGCATATTCTCCGATAATCCAGATCATTGATGCCTTGAGGCAGGGAGGCAAACATAAAATATAAGAGTAACTTCAAGAGATTGAAACACTTGTGCTATGAACATACAATGACAAACTATTACCTTGGCTTCTGGCTCATCCAACGTGTCCAAGCTTTCACAGAGTGTAGCAATGATGGACTCATAACTGTAAACAGAACGGGGATTCACAAGAAGTCAGAAGGATGAAGCAATCATTCAATCAGTTGAATATCAAATTGAAGGAACAAAAAGGATTTCTTACGTGTTTGGATATCTTCTAAAAATATCCTTGATGACTATGATAGCCTCTTGAACCACATAGTTCACTTTAATTTTGATCAGCTCGAGCAACACGCTTATGCATCGTTCAGCAGCTCTCTCTAGCTTGATTGCACACCTACCAATGGCACGGACAGCCTTTCTTACAAAATCTACATCTACTTCAGTGGCATACTCTTTGAACTCCAGCAGAACCTGAAAAATTACAATCCAAAGGGTTTGCATTCATAGTATGTCCTAAAAAATTAATAGACCCATTTAGGAATCAATAATAATGATGAAGATTGTGTACCTGGTCTATGTTTCGGTCAGATGCAAGCTTAATCATGATCTCTAACTTCTCCATTTTTACATAGATCGGATCATTGTACTTACAGAAGAAAACCTACACAGTGGATAGAAACCAAAAAGAAAAAAAAAAAGTCGTAGTAGTAGTAAGCTTATATAAAACAGGCGGTACTTGTCTTCCTGTTTATTACATGCATCTTTATTAAAAATTACAAACTACCATCGTGTATTCATGTTACAAAAATTATCACCAGCTTACCTTAATTTCATGTGCAAGAATAGTAGGTCGTTTCTGTACTATAAGGTTAATATTTCGTAAAGCAACGTATTGTATTTCAGGTTCTGCTGAGAGCAAAGTTACAAGAGGAGGAGCCATCTTTTTGCAAAGATTTCGAACTACATCAGTGCTACTGATAAGTTCCATTTGTTGAAGAATCATCTATCAATAAGGGTGAAATAGGAAAAGGTTAGTTGAAGTATCTTGGATTTCTCAAAACCACCAGCATATATATGGTGGATAAAATCAATTACTTGATGGAATATTAACCTTCACAGCTGACAAGACAACTGCACAATTAGCATGTTGTAGCCGTGGAGTAACTCTCTCCACTATATTTTCTGCTTCACGAGCATCCTCTGCTTTGTATCTAGAAAGTGCATCCAGAATAAAAACTTGACCCCACCTGAAGAAAAACCAGGGTACAGAAATTTTTGTCAGCCAAAAAAAATGTACAATTGAAGTAGAGAAAATAGCGGGAAAATTAAAAACTACCATGTGGACAAAACTTCAACTAATTAATAACAAACTTCTAGATGTTCTCCGTGAAAAATGCAGGAGCAGAACGATAACAACATTACTTCCCCAACACAGCCTCCATGACTAGATGTGGGCAATGTATCCAGACACTAAATGATGTTTTTAGTGCATCTATATACCTAGCTTACTTCAACAATTTTCGAATTTTCCACTTTATAACTTATCAAATGCTAATGTCTGTGTAGGTTGAATGGCACCACTATATTACATTTTAGAACCAGGATAACCAATTACTATCAGTCGTGGGTAATTTGGTGAAATTTTTTTAAAGAGCTTGATTTTCTTATACTACCTCAATACAGGATCAGTTGCAGAAGTAATAAGGAGAAAAAGAAAATGAAAAATAACCTTGAACAATTATCTTCTTATTTGATGTCATTCACATAAAGTATTCACAAAGTTCTTATACTTTTAAAAAAGCAAATGCAGCACTTACTCAGTACACTCATTCAAAGCTGTGAGAAGTTTTGACAGCGTGTGACTTGTAATCTCAAAGATGGGTCTGCTACTATTCTCCTGTATCTCAGTAAGAGCAGCCACAGCATTTGCAACAACCATTGGATTATTGTCTGATATTAAATCTTTGAGAGAATCCAGAAAGCCTCTGTCTTCAACTAACTCAGCATTTATATCAAAAAGTTTGGCTACACAAATGGCAGCTGTCTTGCGGACATAAGGGTCGTCATCCTGTCAAAACATTAAAAACCAAGAGATTAGATAACTGAGTCTAGTTCAGAACACAACAATAACAAGTCCCTCCTCCTAACAAAGCATTCAAAGTAAGGAAGAGAGAATTTGTCAAGAAATCAAGCAATGGCCGCACATTATTAATCAGAATCAAATGCTGAATTTAAATAGCAAAAAATAAATAAAAAAATTAAAAAGAAGCACCATAAGAAAAACAACCTTAAGGCATCTCTGAAGTGGATCACACAAGTATTCCGTAATTTTATCCACACGAATGCATCCCATTGTCCTTACGGCTAAAGCACGAATCAAAGGATTTGGATCTTGTGAGTCCTGCAAAAGTATGCATTAGAAAAGTTACTTCTAAAATTCCCTTAACAACACAAAAAAAGTTAGATGCATTATCTTTCATTACCTATCAGATCTCATATTTTGAAAAATAAAATAGAGTCAAAATATAAATAGAGCAGATTAAGTTCTATATCCATTTGTCTATGTATGCAGATTGGGGTCAATTCATATGGAACTTTTTGGATGCTGGGTCCCTGTATTGTAGAGCTTCTACAGACCACAATCACAAGAGACCATAAAATGGTACTATGTTTCTCCGCAATTCATATTTCCACAAGGCCATGGTAAATTACTTGACTTTGATGTCTAAACCAAAACTAAGGAAACTATTATTTGTTGAAAAGACTACAATAAGAAATTTATGAGTACTTACCTTCACAAATGTGTTCACAGCAAGAATGGCTAGATCAGGCTGGCTTTTGGCATAATTAATTAGATACAAGTAAACCAGCTTTTTCAGTTCCAAATTCTCAGTCTGCATGCAGTTTACCACGTCTGTGAACAGTGATGATACATCCTTCCCGACAGTCATTGCAGCAATGACCTTTTTAACAGCATCTTTTCTCTTATCCTGCAAAACGTTTTAAAAGCTGAGATGCAAAGCTTAAACTAAAGAAACAAACCGTTTTTTCTACTATCAAGATCCACTTAACTTCACAACAAGGAAAAACATATTATATAGCCATGTGCATCAGCTCGATTCAAGCAATCCCTATATCCAACTTTTGGTCCTCAAGGTAAAACAGGCAAATCATATGATAGGCTTGTTCAGCGTTAATTTTTAACCAGAAACAAGCATCGGCTCAATAAAAATAATATATTGAGCATATTTGATCATAATGAACACTAAATTCGGAATGAGTTGTGTAGGAGCTATATCAGAATGACCAACTATATATTGTCAGGTAAGTACGAAACATAAGCAATACTCCCAGCTGAATTCAGACATTAACTTTTAAGTATCCTCATTCTTCTTATCATCTTGGACTGTTTACAGTTGATCACAGTATCTAAACTATCATCGAGACATTTGACAAATTCATCTCGATATGTTTTTCCCATAACATAAATGACTCCTTAATAAGCACACTGAGCGACATAATTCAAGGTACACAGACTCTGGCTTCGACAACAAAGATAGCAAACCCCAAAACCCAACAGATCTAGGCGTTGCCCGTGACGATTAAAAAAAAAAAAAGAGCACCTGAGCTAGCAATCATCTGGATTGATATAGATCGCGGGTCAAAAATGAAAATCTAGACATTGACTTAGCAATAGAAAATTGAAGAAATGAAGGGTAGAGAGAGAGAGGGAGAGAAATGCCTTGTACTGGGAATTAAGCTCCTCTTTGAGCTCGGGAATTTCACCCTTCTTAGTGGTGGAAAAATACTTGGAGTCGTGGCCGCTCATGTTTGTCTGTAAGATCCCGAATTTTCAGAGTCGAGCAAATCGACTAGACGAAGACGAAGGAGAAAGGGAAGGAAGGACCAAAGTTCGACGACGAGAAAAAGAATGCTATGCCTTCGACTTTTGTCTCGATTGCCAGATCCAGGCCGGTTTCTGAACCTGTTTCTGAACCGGTTTCTGAACCTGTTTCTGAACCGGTTTCTGAACCGGTTTCTGAACCGGTTTCGAACCTCTTTAGATTCTCGCCTATTTACTTAATCACCCCCAATTTCTTTTTTCATTTTATTTTCACTCCTCAACTCTTTTTTTTTAATTATTAAATTGAGTAATTATAAGTAATTAAATAAAATTATCGCCTTTAAAATAGTAATAAATATTTTATTGATTCAATTATATTTAAATTGGTATTCCACTAAGTATGTCGTTATTATGTTCGTATATAAGAAGTTGTGATTTCAAACTAAAAAATTATATTAAAAAGATAAACACGGTAACAAATTTGTTGTAAAAATGAGCATGACCGAACCATAATTTATGTACAAATTATTTATTTATTAAAAATAATAAAAATAAATTAATTATTAGCATTTAAAATGTTGTGATAATAATAAGTGGTCAAATAAACTCTAAAAAAACATAAATGGGTAAATTTAGGTAAGGATTTATTAAGTTTTTTTTATTTTTATTTTAATTGTAGAAATTTAATACTCAAATTTGAAGCTTTAAAATTGAAAGCCCATTGCAAAGAGTTAAGATGATTAGCCCATAAAAAGCACGTAAGCCCAAAACTTAAGATCATGGAGCCCATAACAAGCTTGTGTTTGTGCCAATTTCCAATGCTCAACCAATATACAATGCAAGCAATGATATTGGCCAAGAACTCGCGCGGGTCAAAGGCAGATTAAGATCAACGCGAGCCCTCGTTCATAAGGAATCACTTCGAGAGAAAGTAAAATTCAATTTACCACGTTGATCGAATATCTCAAGACAAGAATGCTTGTGTTAAACATTGAATGATTCTAAACATGCAACTTAAACTATATAGAATTGCAAAAAAATCTAGTCTTTAGTTAAAAAAATCAAGAGTCGTAATTTTCATATTTTACGATTAAAACTAACCAATATGTACATATTGCATGATTGAGATATCTTAATCCATATAAATAAGATTTAAGAGTTTTAACGGTATAGAATTGTATTAAAAACTTTAAAGAAAACATGATATGACACAATAAAACTAAGACAAGGTTATTTATTGAATTATATCGTATTGTCCTTAAAATTATTTTAAGTCACGAGTTTACAGTCTTTGGCACACCACACAGTCAACGACAAATGATGTTCCAATATCAAAATTCAAGCCACCAAAGACCTTCCCATTCTTAAAAATGTGCACTAAACTATGGGTATAAAAAATACGAAGCATCTAGCGTTCGATTACAGTTCTTTTAGTAACAAAAGAATACAAATACACGATCGATGAACTCAAGACCAACTTAAACCTAGCAGCAACCGACACAACGCTTTAGGATCGAATATATAACAAAAAAGAAAAAAACTTCCCAAGTTTGTAAAGATGGTTGAGAGATATCATTCAACCTTGCATTTGTCACATTATTATTTTTACAAACTATATATTAATTAGTCAACTACAAGCCACTTTCTCTCCCCCGTCACTATAATATTTTATATTTTAATTCTATTTAAATTTCCTCCACTTTTATATTTATTTATTTTTCATTCTATTTAAGGGTAAGGTATTTTTTTAAAAATTGGTATTACATTAATTCCAAATTTGCTGTGTGAATAAGAACTTTTATTTTTAATTTTTTTTTTTAGGTTAATATTCTTGTTTGCTTCAATAAATAAAATATTATCTTTTAGGTTAATATAGTGTCATTTTCAAGCTTGAAGAGCATTAAGAATAAGATTTAATATATAATATAATGTTTGTCGGCCTTATGGAAAATGTTTATATTATAAAACATAAACTTTATTAAGTGACGATCATCATCACACCACCACTCGTGCAAATTCACTTATGATTCTATTGAACAAAATAATTCATTGAGATTCCATACGATTGAAAAGATGAACAAAATATTTGTTATAAGCATATGGAGAAATCGTAAGATTAACAGCAACTGCGATACGTAATGGACCAAAACGAATATTATTTACGATCCAAGTCAAGAAGGCTATACATAACAAAACAACGTTCTATCTCGTATACTCTAAGTAGAAATAGTTATCACAAGACAGTGACGAAATTTTATGTGATGGTGGCTTGAAGAATCAAACAGATTATAATCACCACCGTTGAATATGTTTTTTAATAATATATATATATATATATATATATTTTTGACACATCAAAATTTGAAAGGACAAGGAGGGGGATTATAATATTAACTTCACAATTATAATAATAATAATAATAATAATAATAATAATACCAATACGTTGGAGTAATGTGTTGGTCAAAGACCCAAAAATAATTTATAAATAAAAAAAGGAAAAAAGCATCTCCTTTTGTTGCTCAAATATAAAATAAAATTCTTACCATAAATATGCTTTTTCTTGTTTAATCTTGAGTTTAAATTTTTTAATTTTATCCCAATTATTGAGAATCCGATTTTATTCCATCTCCAAAATTTTAAAAAATATTTTAAATATATTATATATTAATGTTTATAAAATTTTCATTTATAAGCGGTCGATGAATATGGATAAAAATAAGTTTTCATACAATTTACTTGGTAAATTATAGGATGATTGAGAAATATTTTTAAAAAAATTAATAAATTTCTAAATTATAAACCAATTTCATATATTTTTTTTCTCTATAAATTAAGTTGAATTTAGTTTTTAAACTTCAAAAAATATATTTAGTCGTTCTTATCTAAAAAAATAAATACCAAAATAATTTGTTTGTGAAAATAGTGAGTAACCCTATTAAGTCTAAACACTTTTCATCCCACCAAACACTCTCTTGAAAGATCAAACACAATTCCAAACAAAAAAAAAAAGGAGGAACTTTTTAGACTGTGAATCCCAATCCATTCATTCTCTAACTTTCCCGGGAAACAAACACATCAATTTTAATTTTAAATTAAAAAAAAAATCCCCACCGAATATGAGTTTTAATTTGAAAAATGGCATTATTATTGAAATCCATAACTATTTACAAACCAAAACTCAGATATATAGTGTAATATTTTCATCCCTCAGGAAAAAAAAAAAAAAAAAAAAAAAAAAAAAAAAANAAAAAAAAAAAAAAAAAAAAAAAAAAAAAAAAAAAAAAAACAGAAGCTATTTACTACTTTCCCGTCACTACCCCCACCTCTGTTCAATTATTGTTATTTACTTATTTAGACAGAGAGAGGAAAAAGAAAAAACAGAACTTCCTCTGTGAATAAAGGGCCTTTTGGTCAAGTTCTTTTTTCTTTTTTTTTTCTTTTCTTTTCTTTTTTTCTCCCTTCACCGGAAAGGGAAAGGGAAAAGAAAAAGAAAAAATAAATAATATATATATATATATATATATATATATATATATATTCTTTTTCTTCTTCTTCTTCTCCTTCCAGCTGCGATCAAAACTCACAATACTGAAACTGCACTTGTCCGTACATTTCTTTATATTGTGTTCTTTCTTCTTCCCCTGCATGCAACCGTCCCATCTGCTGCATTCAAACAAAATATAAAATAAAATACGAAATTTTTCTCAGTGAATAAATAAATAAAAAGAAAAAGAAGAGATTTTTACCCAGAAATCATCTTCGTCTTCTTCTCTGGTTGAAGAAGAAGGTTTGGAGCTGTCTCCAGGTTCGTCATTGCGTGCAAATCTGCCACGTATTCTGGGGCGGTTGTCGGCGAGCGTTTTCCGGCAAGCATACTGTTCATCCCAAACTCCCCATTAATGCGGCATCCTCAAATCTCTGAAAACCGTTTTTGTTTTTGAATTCAGTCTGCTATACTAACCTTGATCGTCTTGTTGAAATTCCTCTGCCTTCGTTTTGCTCTGTATTTCGAAATCCTCTCTTTTCTCTCCTCTGCACTGTACCGTCCCACTTTGAAGTTCCCCTCTTCCAAGCTTCCGTTCTCCAATAATGGACTCGAGAACGACCCTTGCCCGCACCCTGGCCTCGACCGTCCCATGCTCGAATTCTGCCCCCACATTCAAACATTCACTACCAACCATAAATGGGTTTCTCCCCAAAATATATATAACACACCATACCTGTAAATCGCCGGTGCTGAAAACCCGACGGATTTGGGAGGAGAAAAACTCTGATTCAGAGCAGGGGAGGGACTGATTGGGGAAATTTGGT
This sequence comes from Cucurbita maxima, assembly GCF_002738345.1. Classification (NCBI taxonomy): domain Eukaryota; kingdom Viridiplantae; phylum Streptophyta; class Magnoliopsida; order Cucurbitales; family Cucurbitaceae; genus Cucurbita; species Cucurbita maxima. Next base: position 3,103,866 of record NW_019272032.1, on the reverse strand, counting down.
GACACGGATTCCATTATAAGAGACTCCACGCGACTTCTGTGGAGCAGGGATTTGCCGACGGTGGCGGCATTATTATTGTTATGATCAGATGGGTCGAAACAGAGTGGGGGTTGGTTGAAACCCAGATGGGATTCTTCGTTTTTTACATCGAAATTTGAGAGATTTTGAAACCCATTTGGGGAAGAACAGGAATCTGGGATGAGAGCTAACTCCGGGATCGGAATGAGTTGATCGACGGAATTGGAGTTTGAATTTGAATTGGAATTGGATTCATCGGCGGGGAGTGGGTTTTGATGTGGGTAATAAAAGTGAAGATCAATGCCGTGATCGGAGAAATTAGGGGAACAAGATCCGATTAAGAATTGGAAGTCTGCATCAGATGGGAAGACTAAATCAGAGGCGGAACAGCGAAACAGAGAAGAAGAAGAAGAAGAAGGAGAAGAAGAAGAATCGCCATGAACGAACAGATCAGAAGACATGGAAATGAAGCTCTGGTTCTTGTTCTTGTTCTTGTCTTCTTCTTTTCCGTTTATGAAGTTCTTGAGAGTTGTAAACACAAAACGAAACAAAACCCAGAAAGAATTAGGGGATCTTTGCAGAGAATTGAGAGAAAATGGAAGGAGAAAGGAGGAAGGAGGAGGTATTTAAACCAACGGAGGAGACGCCATTTCTGCTGCTCACTTTGCAAAAATGCCATCAACTCATCATCAACCAACACTTTTAATTATTTATTTTTCCCCCTTCAAATGCCCCAATTAAATTAATCCACAATTGAGGGGTCGTTTTGTAAATTGAAAAGACGAATTAAAATTAGAATTTAGATTTAAATCTCATTCTAATTCTAGAACTAACTGAACTAAGCTTTTCTATTTTGACGGTTTCAATATCTTCTTTTACTTCCATAATCGCTTGGGCCTATCCTCACTGTTAATGGGCCGAGAACACTGCGTTGGCCCATACAAACATAAGATCGTACATAAATTTGATTAGATGATAAAAATGGAAAAAAAAAAAAAAAAAAAAAAAAAAACAGTTACTGAAATGAAGCTTCCGGTCGTTAATTAATCAATATATTTAGAGATCAGTGAAGAATAAAAGTTGAGTTTAGGGTTTAGGGATTGAAAATAAACCCTAAACCCTAAATAAAATCTGAAGTCAAAATTTAGATTGAAAAGAATCAAGATTCAACTAACAAACCCACGAAGTCATGGGAGGAGTTAAATCTAAGCTTGAAAATTCACAAATCTAAAACACAAAATCAAGCAAAGTGAAATCAAATCAACTGTAATGCATCGATCTTCTAAATTAAGAAAAAAGAAACTAAAATCAACCCCTTCTATATTAGGAAACCCAACGCCCGAAACATCAATCTTCTTCAACAGCAAGAATCCCAATATCTTGGAGCAGAATTAAAGCAACAAAAAAGAAAAGAGAGGAGTAATTGATACGATTACTCCAAATGAATTGATCATTGGATATTAAGAAAGAAGGAACATAAGATGGAATAATACTTGGAAACCTTTCTGTATGAGTAAAAGACGAAACAGAGAACTCAAACATGAATGCACATCTCCAGATTTTAATACGGACAGAGAGCTACGAAAACATTGCCCCACTCTTCTATATCATCGCCTTATGCAAAAATCTAAATCACATATTGCATCAGTTTCAATTTCTAATCCATTTGTTTGTATTGTTGTAGAAAGTGAGAGAGAGAATTGGAAATTTCAAGAAGATTGATCTAATTCTGAAACCTGTAATTGATTTGATTTTGATTTTCCAGTTCCTTTCAGGAACTCTTTNTTTCGTTTTTTTTTTTTTTTTTTTTTTTTTTTTTTTTTTTTTTTTTTTTTTTTTTTTTTTTTTTTTTTTTTTTTTTTTTTTTTTTTTTTTTTTTTTTTTTTTTTTTTTTTTGTATGTACAGAAGAACAAACAACAAAGATTTCCCCTCCATCAAACTCAACCATCTCCATCTCTTTCCCTCTTTTTCTCTCTTTTTTTTTTTCGATGTCAATTGAAAAGCAGCAAAATCAACAAAAGAAAATCAAATCTCCAGAAGCTACAAACCAGCGCTAAGAAGAGTCGGCGTCGAGGATGAAGAAGAATCAGTGTGGAGTGCTTCGAAGAGTTCCGAATCCTCCCAAGGCCTATCGTCAAAATTACAACCACCAGTCCGCAAATCGGGCGGAATGAACACCGTCCGGCACAGCGGGCAGGTCCTCTGGCCGTAACCGATCCACCGATCGAGGCATCCGCGGTGGAAGATGTGGCGACAGTTGGCGAGGCGGCGGATCTCGTCGTCGGTCTCGAACTCGTAGAGACAAACAGCGCAGCTCTCCGGCGGATCCAAAAGTTCAGAGAACCTAACGACAGGGAGAATCTCACGGAGAACGGCAGCGGAAAGAGGATCGAGGTCCGTCAATGGTCCCGTCGGAAAAGAATCAGAATGATTAGACCAAGGAATGTCCGGTTCGAGAAAATCCTGGAGCCCTAGAAGGCGAAACAAGAGGGAGATGAGCTTCCTGAGGAAGCCGAGTAAGGAGAGTACATGGATGAAGAGCTTCGGGAGAAGCAGCTCAGTGTAGCTTGCAGGGAAGCCCATGGCGGAAATGGCAACAGACACAGAAGAGAGAGAAAGAAGAAGATGAGAGATGATTAATGAAATTATGCCAATTCTTATTTATAGACCAACTTATATATAACACTATTTTTTATAAATAAATAAATAAAAACAAAATATAATTCTTTATCCTTTTTATTATTTTCTTATTCTCTAAATTAAATTAACATTTAAACTATATATTATATATTCTTTAAAATATTTAATGAAAAAAATAAGAAAAATCTTAATTTTCTCTCACTTTTGGAATGACCACTCGAGAAATAATGTGTACAATCTATGAAGAGAGAGTATGGGCCCTAAGAGAAATAAATAAATAAATAAATAAATAAATAAATAATAAATAAATAATAAATAAAGAGATGGGGATGGCGTTGAAAAGAAAAGCCCTACATTTAGGGGTTGTAGTGTTAAGGGTAGCCCCACACACCATCCTCTAAGTAGTGTAGGGGCACTTGTTGAATTAATATATCAATTTCAAAACTATGTATTATATTATTATTCTCTTTCAAACTATACACCAATATTTTACCAATGCATAATACTGGGAATTAATGTGTTAGTAATTTAATAATTATGGAAAAGGGAGATGAAAGTGGATGTTTTAGGGTACCCTAGCAAAGCGAATCATACCTTATACTGCCAAACCCTCTCTGACATTTGTGTCTAATATGGCCACGGCATTGCCTGCCCTACCCAATTAACATATTGCATCCCACATCTCCACTTTCCATTCACATTCTCTCCCCCTCGTAGACGTTTCAAAAATCTCGAGCAAAATTCAAAAGGAACAAACAAACGAAAGAGAACAATATTTACTAGCGGTGCGATTGAGTTGTTACAAATGATATCAAAGCCAGACACTGGGTAGTGTGTTAGCGATGACGTTGGGTACTCAAAGAGTTGGATTGTGAGATCGATTGTGAGATCTCACATTCGTCAGTGTACTAGCGAGGATGTTGGGTACTCAAGGAAGTGGATTCTGAAATTTCACATCGGTTCAAGAGAGGAACGAAGCATACCTTTGAAGGGTGTAGAAACTTCTCCCTAATAGACGTGTTTTGAAAACTTTGAGGGGAAGCGTAAGAGGAAAACTCAAATAAGACAATATCTACTAGTGGTGGGTTTTGAACGTTACAAAAACAAAATTAAGCTATCACTCCTAATAAATAGGACATTGCTATTGCAATGGCCCACCCCACCCGACCTGAATGGTTCCTTGATATTTACGATTTTGTTAGGAAGAACGCAAATAAAGCTAAAGTTTAAATGATTTGGTGTGATTAGAGCGGCATTAGGCACATACATAACATAACATGTAGGCCACCTAAATCCAATTGTATTACATCAATATTTGTAGCTATTCATTTAAATTATAATATCAAAACTAACCATGTTATAAATATTTTATTATCAATATTTGTAACGTTATATATATATATATATATATATATATAATTGATACACGTAGACGACAGCTCGAGTATAAAGGGGAGTGGATGCCAATGCACAACAATAGCAACAAAGATTCAGTTTCATCAAAGTTAAAAGGAAAATGACATTAAAGTCCACAAAAATAAAAAATATATATTTTTTAAACACGATTAATTATCCTTTTATTAATGGCAAAAGCATATAAATGTGGTATGATTATTATTTATTATTTATTGTCAGTAGGGGTCTAAATATTACAGCGATGTCTGATGCATAGTATAAGACAAACAAAAGACCCATATGGTTCTAATTTATATCCTTGTGGTTCACTGTGTTCCATATTTACAGTCTACAGTGACGAGGAAATCACATGCTTGTTTCATTCTTCCACACTCTTTCAACCAATACTGTAATAGTTCAAGTTAATCGCTAGCAAATATTATATTTTGTTGCACAGATAGTTGCAGAGACAGACGACTACAGGTGAAGAGGGGTGGGTCAACTTGTCACGTGGGTTGTCTCCTCTATGTTTCCTCTCCCTTCTTTCTAATAATAACAAATTTCATTATTATTATTATTATTATTTTGTCCTTCTCACTCTATTATTATTTTAAAGAATATTCCAAATTCGTTTTAATTCCAGAAGAAATGGGCCGGAGCTGCTGAAGCATTGTCATCAAGTAATGGCCCAGGCCCAACTAAGACCAACTAAGCCCATCTTAGCTATTCAATCCATTAATAAAATGCAAGGGAATTTTAGTTTGAAATAAAAACAAATATTAAAAGATTCTCATTAGTTATTTATTGGGTTGACTATGGCATTTAAGTAGTCTTAAATTCTTTACCTACTCCTACCAACATTTAAATCTTTGCTATGCTTTAAATAAAACGATTAATTATACTATTTTTTCATATATATATATATATATATATATATATATATATATATAGTATATATATATATATATATATACTCGCTTGAGCTATATATGTTAATTAGTTTAGAGTGAGATAATTCAAAATAAAGTAAAAAGAAGTTATAAAAAGAATAGAAACAAAAGTAAAGCAGCTAAGATGACCTTTTGTCCCAAATTCTTCGCTTTCGACTCTTATTCAACCTTTTTACCTTATTTATTTATTTATTTTAATCTTTTAAATTTTCGTGTTGATTAGATAAAACATCAATTATTATCTAAAAAATTGATATTTTAATGTTATATGATAATAAGAAAAAAGAAGAACATTCTTTATTAAATACTTTTATTGGTAATACGTACTTTATTATTATTATTATTTTGATAAAGTGGATTGATTGAAGTAAAAATTAAAAATATGGTGTTTGATCTTCTACTTTTGAAAATAATTTTCTTCCAATTTTTTCAAAATTTTCGTAGCTATCAAATCAAATTAGAAATAGTCAAATCTTTCTTTCTTTTTTTTCTTTTTAAAGTAATGGTGTCAAATTATTCAAACAACTCATCACTATGATTATTTATGTGGTTTTAAATAAATTAAATTTTATTTAAATAGTAAGTTGGTATTGATCATTAACAAGCCAAATACTTTTTAATTCTTTTTAATTTTTTAAAACCAACTTTCAATTTTTAAATAGTGTATAACTTTTTTTTTTTTTTTTGTTTACTTGTGTTTTATATATTGACTATTTATTTATTTATTTATTAATTCAATGTGTTCCAAATATTATTCTAATTGTTTTTTAATTTTTAATTGTGTTCCAAAGTTTTAATGAAGCTTATTTGAGGTTAAAAAATAAAAAAGAAAGAAAGAAAAATCTTATCATCAAGGAATGGTGTTGTTAAAACTCAAGAGGATAAGAACATTAGAATTTTGGTGTGTTTTTGTTTCCATTTCCAAATTCCAAATTCCAAATTCCAAATTCCAACAACCTTGGATTAAAACGACACGACATGACAAAGGAAACATCAAAATCTTTGATGGTTGTTGTTGGTTTTGGTTCTGGTTCTTGATTGACAAGTTCTTCAAATCTCCCCTAACTTGGAACAAACTCCCCCCATCCAAATTAATTTCATTCTACGTTTCAATCCCATGAAATCAAACAAATTTAATTCCATTCCCTCTCAATCATTTCAAAAAACACTATCCAATTTTCAACACTAATCCCATTGAAGGCTCAGCCATGGCGGTCGTCTTCTTTGATTCTTGATTTTCCCTTATACTTCTATTTAATGCTTTTTCTCTCTCACCTCTCTCTTCGCTGTGTTCTTCTGTCCTTTTCTTATCTGTCTCGTTTGCACCGCCATTTTTAATGGAGGGGTTTGGTTTTAATTTCCACTTTCCCTCTTTGTTAACGTGAAAACCTGCCATGGCTCTTTATTAATTCGTTGATGCCAATGGTTTTGAGCTAAGCTAAAGGACAATTTTCCTCTTAGCGTTTGCATTAACCAACGGGTGTACTTATCAATGGCTCTGCCCGCATCCACAACCACAACTACCACCAACGCTACTTCTACTAATTCCCTTTCTTCTTCTTCTTCTTCTTCTCACAACAAACCCACTAAGCTTAAGCGACGGAAGTGCCGGGATATCACCGTTTCGGCTAAATCCGACTCGTTTTCCTCTACTTCTTCTAATTCCTCTTCTGGGTCTCACGTTTTTTCCAATCGAAAGCTTGATCACCCTCCTGTGATTGTCTCTTCCGAGAATTCCTGGTGTTGTCCCGCTACAAAACCCTCTGTAACCCCTTCGGTTCTTCCTACTCCTCCTCCGCCGCCGCCGCTGTTTCCCCCCTCGAAATCTCGTCGGGGGGTTGTTTCTCCGACACCCACTAACGGGAATCGAGAATCGGATTCGGTTATCTCTCCGTCCGATTCGCTGTCTACTTTTCGCATACGGTTTTCTCCGGGTAGTTTTTCGCCGGTTATGGACTTCACTACGTCTTCTTCCGCCAACGCCGCGGTAGCGGCGGGGTTTAATGGCCACTCTGGATCGAACCACGACTCTTTCCCTTCGAGCTTCTCGAAGTTCAACTCTGCTCTCACCGCTGGGCTATTGAATCCAATGTCGCCGCCGCCATCGACTGATAAAACCCGATCGAGTCCGACCCTTTTCGAAATGATGGCGAGCGAGCCTGATATTCACCCTAGAACTTCTCAGATCCCTTCTCATAGTGCACCTGTTTCGGTTCATAAGAACCAAATTCCTATTCAGGACAAGCAGGCCGTGATGATGCAGAGGATTTCTGAAATTTTGGGATCTCGGAGCCCTGGAAATCAGTTCAATGACGCCTCTAGCAGTGATATCAAGCTCACATTGAGCTCTAGAGATGGGATTAGTGTTTCGATGAACGTTCACCGGCAAATTCTTGTCGCTCACAGTCGGTTTTTTGCTTTGAAGCTCTCAGAACGGTGGGCGAAACAACAGAGGTCGCCGTCGCCATACATTGTAGAGATTGCTGACTGTGACGATGTTGAAGTGTATATTGAGACCTTGAAACTGATGTATTGTAGAGATCTGAGGAAGAAGCTGATGAAGGAAGATGTTCCCAGAGTTCTTGGAGTTCTAAAGGTATGAGACTTTTAGAATTTGTTGAAAGTTACATCAATGTGCATTTGTTGTATCATTGCTGAATCTCTGATTTGATAGATTCCCCCAACCAATTTGCAATGTACAATAATTGGCTATGGTCGCATTGCCATTTTAGGTTTCAGCTGCCATCGGGTTCGATGCAGGCGTCTTGTCGTGTTTGGAGTACTTGGAAGCAGCTCCATGGGCTGAGGATGAAGAAGAGAAAGTGGCATCACTCTTATCTGAGCTTCACCTTGAAGGTGTTGCAGCAGGGGAAGTTCTTAAGAGGGTCTCAATTGAAGTTACTAATGGACCTGAAGATGGTAATGACAATGAAGAAGTTCTGCTAAAGCTTCTACATGTCGTTCTGGAAGGAAAAGACGAGAAGGCTAGGCGCGAGATGAAAGGATTAGTCTCGAAGATGCTTCGTGAGAGTTCGTCGCAGAACGACCTTAGAAAAGAATCCTTGTATTCGGCTTGTGATGGTTGCCTGCAGTTGCTTCGCCATCACTTTATGAGAGCAGTAGGGGACTTTCAGGGTGTTGGGGAGATTGCCAAGCAGGCTGATAATCTGCATTGGATTTTAGATATCTTGATTGACAGACAGATAGCTGAAGATTTTTTGAAAATCTGGGCTTCTCAATCTGAATTGGCAGCTGCACACTCTAAGGTGCCTGCTGTCCACAGGTTCGAAATCAGCCGAGTAACTGCTCGGTTATTCGTTGGCATTGGCAAAGGTCAACTTCTGGCTCCTAAAGATGTGAGATATCAGCTTTTGCAAACATGGTTGGTGCCATTCTATGACGATTTTGGTTGGATGAGGAGAGCGTCGAGAGGCCTCGATCGCCACTTGATCGAGGATGGCCTTAGCAATACAATTCTCACTCTACCTTTAGCTTGGCAACAAGACATATTACTAGCTTGGTTCAATCGATTCATGAATTCAGGTGAAGATTGCCCAAATATACAACGCGGGTTTGAAGTTTGGTGGAGAAGGGCATTTTGGAGACGTAACGGTGAACAGGAGCGCCCTCGACCGATACGAATTGCCACCCCAACGCCAGAGAATTCATGAACAACTAATCGGTTTGTCTCTCTCTGATCACTTGAGGCCTAGCTAAAATCTTCTTCCTTCCTAAACCAGGAACATTTTATGGAGGACAGAATGAATGTACCTGATATTAGGTTGGAAGAAGATAATATATGCTACATATTGTAATTCCTCGTATCTATACGTTTTTTTCTCGAGCTTGACGTTGATTTCATTGATACAACTCGTCTCTGTATCTGATTGTTCTGAGTTCATTTACCCTTTATCGAGCCCATGGAGCGTCATTGTTCATAAGAAATCTGTGAGTTTTAGAATAGTATCCATAGATTCAGAAGTTATGCCTGAAAAGTCATTGATTTACTGTTGGAAAGCTCTTGTTTATCTATCAATGATCAAGTCCAATGTATGAAGATTGATGTGTTTTATTATTGGTTTGACTTTATTAGAGCCCTTGAGTTGACTCCATATCAACATTCTCTTTAATTAGGCCATAATCACGGATCTAGATACCTCTTATGGAAAGAAAAAGGGATTAGCTGACATGATGGAGAGATCTAAATGCCTTGTTGATCAAATGTTTTGTTTAGGATGCTGCATTATCTCAATGAAAGCCTTACTTTTGCAGCGACGTATCGGAACAGACGCTATCGATGATATCAGGCTATCTCCACGCTATCGATGATATCAGGCTATCTCCAAGATGGGTGTACATAGGTTACTACTGAAACTGGTATGTTTAGAACCAATGAGCAAATATTTGATCAATTGACCTGTCGTTGTTCTTTGCTTCATCGCATTTGTATGACAAGTTGCAAGAACGTAAAGGCAATGAAACTGAATGGATGCTATCAAAATGAACTATGGCTGAGTTAGTTTTGTAGTGACGGATAACTTACTTGCAAGTTTTCTTGCTTTGTGAGAGAGATTTGTTTATGCAATGAGGAATGAGTCCCAGACTAAGAACAAGATTTGTTCATATAAACAAAATGAAAACCCAACTGATAAAAGTGGGTTTGTGTTACTTCTTCTATATATTGTTAACTGTACAAAGCTGATTCAGAAACAGATACACTTAGGTAACATTGCATTCATCATCAAAATGTGTGAAAAATGAATTCATCATTGCACAATCATAGTTCAACTCTCCAATTTTTGCATGTTTTTGCCTGAAATGCAACACTCTGCAACTCAAACAACAGAACAAGAAAGGCCACAAACAAGAGCAAATGGAAGAGAAGAAGAGCTTACTTACCATTCTTGGTCAATCAACATCTCATCTGTGAGCCCAAATTGTCTCAGCTCATTCTCTGTGTGGTGTAGCAGCAAAGTGTACCTACAAAGAGAAACGGGTTCGAATCGTAATCGTGATCGTTGTTGTCGATGAGAAGTATGTCAAAATTATTCGTACCTCCCACCAAAGCCTTTCTCCATGACAATCATTTTACCATTGCCCAAATTGTTGAGTCTTTCATATTGATCCACAGTCCATTTGTACCATCTCATGAGAAAGACTCTGAGAGTGAGGCCATGGGAGACAAGGACCAAGTTCATGTTGGGGTTTCTCTGCCCTGGCGGCTGAAACCTTCCCACATCAATGTCTGATTTTAATGTTTCTCTGAAACCTGTTTGTTTTATTTCAGTACAGACAGAAACTGTTGAAGAACTTAGAGATTCTTGGTTTAGGGGTTTGTACCAGTGATTCTGTCGTAAACATCGGCAGCCGATTCTCCATTTGGAAAACGGTAGAAAAATCGACCGTATAGCACTCTCATCGCTTTCTCAACTCTCATTCGCTCTCTGTCTTGAAAGTTTCCTTTGATTCCGGAGTATAAACACGAACTTGTGGTTTCAAATTTGTGATGAAATTAAAGTTGACAAAAGAAAGAACAGAAAAAGGGAAGGTACCAAAATCCTGCTCGCGCAATCTGGGTTCTTCTCTCAAACCAGAAATTCGAGGAGGATCAAAGGAGGTAGCCAAGTGCTGCAGAGTCTGGCGAGTCCTTTTGTAAGGCGAAACGTAGAAGTAAACACTCCAATCCTCGACTCCATCCCCCTCGATCATACTCCTCATATCCCTCCCGCATTCCTCCGCCTCCCTGATCCCCCTCTGTGTCAGACTGATTCTGGGATCCGCGATTCTGGTGTAGGCGCTCTCGTCCACGTTCCCCTCGCTCTCCCCGTGCCGCACCAGTATTATCCGCCGCGGCCTCGGCGGCCGGATTATGTTAGGGTTCGGGAAAGAGTAGCCATTGGTGTTAGTGTAGGTGTTAGTAGAGTCTGTTTCTCCGGCGCTCTGGTCGCTGCAACAGCGGATTGAAATGTTGGAGTTGAAGACATGGAATTTGGAGGAAGATGGAGATAGTCCCGCGATAAGAGTGGCCATTGTTTTACTCTCTTTTTTCTTTTTTCTTTTTCCTTTTCTTTTTGACAATTAAAAAATATCTTTCCCTTCTTAAAATATCTTCTTAACCTAAATTGATAAGTGGATGAAACGAGCACAGATACCTTAATGGATTAGACCACGTGGCTGAACCAAAACTAACATAAGATGATTAAATTTAATGTCAATAATTAATTACATTAAGTTAATTTTCAATCATCTATAATTTTTTTCATCACAAAATTAATTTTAATTATTTAAAATTATAATCGATCTCAAATATATACTTATAGTTTGATCGGAATATTAATACGGGTAGGAAAAAATATTTTTAATTTTTTTAGTTTTTATTAAATTATTCAGAGGAGACTAAATCGTGAGTAAATAAGTAAAAAAATATATTTTTTAAAATTTAATTTACATAATTATAATTATTATAATGAGCACTTATTTATGATTCTTGTCATAATTGTGTAAACAATAATTAAATCCATGTAGGACATTAGAAAGCATTGCTTTTCTCAAAGGAAATGTTTTGTTTTTGTTGGGTTTTTTTGTCATTTGCTTTGACTTTTGTAGTGTCGGTGAGTCACCTTACGGGGAGGCTAAGGAGCTTATTTTTTGTTTTCTTTATTTTATTATTTTTGCTACTAATATTTCTTATTTAGAAATATAATCGAGTATTCTAAAATTGATTCCATAACTCAAAATTATCGCCTTTTATTATTAAGAAATAAATCTCCTTTTTTTCCTTTTTATTTTATGATTATATTTTTATTTGCGTTTAAATTCTATCATTGAATAGCCTCTAAACTTATTTTCATTTTTTATTTGGATGGAAAAAAATAACATTAAAAGTTTAAATAAAAATAAATAATGGGAAACGTTGGAGAGTCTTCCGGCGAATTGAGGGCGTTGATTTTAGAGGATGACGTGGGGGCCACTTCAGCAGAAGTGGCAAATAAAAGGAACACGTGTCGTGATATGAGTGGCCCACATTATAAAATGCAATGACGTGGCAGAATGAGAATAAGATTCAAACCTTGATCCAAAGAGCTATCATATGCCTTTCTTTTCCCATCATTCATCACTTTTGTCAACATTTGCATTCAATTAATTCCTCTATTTTATATCTATTTACTCTACATATTTTCATGTATTTTTAACTCGAACAAATAATAATATCTAGATTTAGCATGAGTGTAATCCGACATTTTCTTACATTTTTTTATTTGTAAAGCACGCTTAATCATATAGTTCTTTTAGTTAGGAAAATATAAGTAATTAAGAAATGAAATGAATTAATTCTCAAATGAATCGAGACATTTAAGTCCATAACAATTAGCAATGATTAGGTTAGTGATTAATATAGCATAATGGAACTCTTTTGTTGTTAACGTAAGAGCATTGAATAAGATATTAATTACACAATTAAATTAAAGGTTAATAATTGTTATTTCATTTAAATATAAATATAATATTAAGTATTTTAATCTAAAATATTTATTAAATGGAATAATTTTTGAAGATTTGAATTAATGGGGGAAATGGAATGGTCCAAAACTGAAGCTCCTGGTCAGAAAATAAATAAATAAATAAAAAAATAAATAAATGGTCCATGGAAATGGTGGACTATGGGAAAAGCTGGCAGGGGTTGGATAGCAGTAGGGTCAAGTAGAATGGTCCATGGAAATTCCAAAAATAATAATCCAACAATTTTATTTTTTTATTTTTTTATTTTTTAAAAATAGAAATTAATAAAGATTGGATCTCTGCAAAAAGCTGTTCACTTTTTTCTTTTGTTTCTGGCTGTACAGGATTCTAACCTCTCCTCCCTCATTCACTACATTATATACATACATATATATATATATATTTTAAGCTATAGTTTGTCTACTTATACTTAAACATAGATTAAATTTATTCAAATAATAATTATATAGTTTAGAAAACCTAAGTGAATGTTAATTTTAATTAAAAATAAAGAATGGATCATTAAATATGTTTAAATTCAATGAGTAACAACATTACATCAATCTCTTACTTTGTAAGAATTGGTAAGAAAAGGGAGTCAATATTGGATTAATGGTATGTCTATGGTCCCCATAAATTCATATTGCAACTAATAATATGTCACGTTCGTATAATCAAATTTATATATTTATATAGAAGATTAACTAATTATTGGAAACTAAATTTTAATTCATTTTATTTTATTATATATATATTTTTTTGGACCCATAAAATCTAAATGAAAGTTACGTAAGGGAAATGTAGAGCAGTAGAGACGGTTAGATTAAATTTAATTTTTCTTAAAAAATTGAGGTTGTTTCTAACGTACGCAGGACGGAAGGGTGGGCGTAGGTTAGTAGAGGGTGATGACGTAATGGGCTTTTGGGGAAAGGAAGAGCGAAGAGGGAGAAAGCTTGGTTTATAGGACCACCTGCTTTTATACACGCGAATATTTATTCTCTATTCCACTCTCCCTGCTCCGCGCGTGTACACCACCTTCATTTCAACTTTTTACGTCATAAATATTTAATTATTCAATCCCTTTAAATATGTTTTAATTAGCACATTTCTTGTTTATCTCTTATTATATATTTAAATATATATGGTGTGACATTGAGACCCTTTATAATATAGTTCGCATAGCGCTCATATAAATGGAACTTTATAACAAGTTTTACTAAATTTTCAAGTATTTTTAGCCACCATAATTTTATGTATACAATCGAAACATACACGAGGTATACAAGCTAAAGATGTTTCAAACCCGTGAACCAAATGAACGAAGAAAATGTAGGTGTTTTTTTTTTTTTGTTTTTTTGTAAAATTTGAATGAAATGGGTAATGAAGAAGGGTGATGTGGAGAGCGCGTAGGGTTAGCATATATTTGGTGGAAGGCTTTAATAGAGCAATTAATGAGAATTAGATGGCCAAAACATTGGACCACCTCATCTCCCCACTCCTCTCCGCCTTCACAGTCCCTGTTTTTGGGAACATTTCTCTTTCTCTCTGTCAATCTCTCCCATCTCTCCGCCCTCTCTCTCCCATTCCCAAAAAAGAACAAGAACAGGAAGAACAGGGAAGAACAGGTAGAAGAAGAAGAAGAAGCTGAAGCAAGTAAAAGGTCCACAAAACTCTGTATCTTTCTTTCTCTTCCACTGCAACCCATCTGAAAAAGCCTGCCCACAACTCCCACTTTTTTTTTTTTTTTTTTTTTTTTTTT
>NW_019272032.1:3035805-3089176 GCF_002738345.1 Cucurbita maxima | reverse complement strand
CCCCCTTTTTTTTTTTTTTTTTTTTTTTTTTTTTAATTTCCTTTTCAGTTCTTGGATTGAACAAGGAAAAAGAAAAAGAAAAAATTAAAACGAAGAATAATAATAAAAAAAGTTTAGAAGAAGTCATGTTGGCGGCTGCGTTGATTCTGTTCTTTGGGTACACTTTTATGATCATTACACTCTCTGTTGCTTTGCTTCTCAACTCTTGTGGTACTTCCCTCTGTGTTTTTTCTTCTAATCATTTCTTTTTTGTTTTATTTTATTCATAAAAAGTATATATAATCTTTTTTTGTTACCAAAATAATTGAGTTCCCATTATTTATTTATTGGTAGGACGCCTATTTTTGGACGGATTTATCCCATTGACCCATTAAACAGAGAAGGAAGCACAGAGCAAAAGAAGAAACACTTTCAGAGCAGAAAAGAGAGAGAGAAAGCTTATAAACGTACACAGATTATGATTATTCATTGCTCCCACCACCACCATCTCATCATCACCTCTTTCTCTTTCTCTTTTCCATACTTAACCCATCATTTCTTCTAAGAAACAACCATAAACAGATTCCTACGCCGTCGCCGTCGCCGTCGCCGTCGCCGCCCTCCTCCTCCTCTTATCTCATCTGGGTTAGTCTCTTTTTACTCTATAATCAACCAAAATTCAAACTTTACTATACACAAATGGATGTTTTATTATTTTCTTTTGCAGGTAGAACAAGAACAAGCTGTCGGACAAAGGGATTCCGAATTAAAGTCAGTAATTTTGTGGTTGTTGATGGCTCGAGAGCTTTGTGAAGGTGAAGAGAAACCGAACGAGATGGTAGTTGGAGGAGGAGGATTTTACTACAATTCGAATTCTAACTTGAACATCCAAACCCAATTCACGAGCCAGATCCAAACTGGGTTTGGATCCGGCGGCGATACGGCGGAGATGTTCAATTTGGGGACGAACGAGTCAACCGGCGGCGATGAGTTTCATCAGAACATGATGGTGGTTGGGCCGTGGGGGACAGCAGCGCAAGACAGCAATAACAGATTCCATTTAGTCGATGATGATTCTGCTTTGAGATGCGTGTTTCCATGTGAACCCAATGAGAGGCCAAGCCAAGGCCTTTCTTTGTCTCTTAGTTCCTCTAATCCTTCTTCTATTGGCTTACAATCTTTTGAACTCAGACCCCAACAAAATCAACACCAATCATCGTCTCTCCCCATTTTTCAGCTTCGAAACTCCAGGTTTCTGGCCCCAGCTCAGGACCTTCTTTATGAGTTTTGTAGCCTTGGAATCACCATTAACAACAACAACAAACAAGGCCTTGATTTTTCTTCTTCACCAAAACACAAAGGGAATAGGCCAAAACAATGGGAAATGGAAGATGGGTCTTCTTCTACCAAGATTTCTCTCCAATCACTTGATTTCATGGACTTGCAAAGGAGAAAAACCAAGCTCTTTTCCATGCTTGAAGAGGTAAAAAAACATAACCCTTTAAGGAATTGGAGTGATTTTGTTGATGTGATTCAGAGTAATCGTTAAAAAAATTTGATCTTTGTAGGTTGAAAGAAGGTATAGGCATTACTGCGAGCAAATGAAGGCGGTGGTGGCATCATTCGAGGCGGTGGCAGGGAGTGGGGCGGCGAGGGTATACTCGGCGTTGGCTTCGAAGGCGATGTCCAGGCATTTTAGGTGCCTAAAAGATGGGATTGTGGGACAAATTCAGGCCACAAAAAAGGCAATAGAAGAAAAGGATCCAATTACTCCAGGCACCACAAGAGGAGAAACGCCAAGGCTTAAAGTCATCGATCAAGCTTTAAGGCAACAAAGAGCTTTCCATCAAATAAGCATGATGGAGAGCCACCCATGGCGCCCTCAACGTGGCCTCCCTGAGCGTTCTGTTTCTGTTCTTCGCGCTTGGCTTTTCGAACACTTTCTTCACCCGTAAACCCTCAAATCATTCATTTTTCTGCCAAATTACACACATAACTCAAAACCCATTTGTTGTCCATATTGCTTTCAATCATTTAATTCATTTTTCTCTGTCAACTCTTGTGGGGTTCTTATTTTTTGTTGAATCATTTGCAGGTACCCTAGCGATGTGGATAAACATATTTTAGCTCGCCAAACTGGTCTCTCAAGAAGCCAGGCAAGTCCAAAAAAACACATTACAAAAAACCCTACTTCATCATATTCCGTTCAACCACCTTCTTATTTTATTGAAGTTCATATCTTCTTACAAAATCCATTGTTTTATTATAATATAACCAAACCCCACTTTGTTCTTGTAAATGCTTGATGGATTTTCATGAAATGGGTAATAATTGGAGGCTTTTTTTTTTTTTTTTTGATGAGTTTAAAGATGTTTGATTGTAGGGCTGTTTGTGTTTGCTGTTATGTTGTTATGTTGTAAGTTTTGTTGTTTTGATTAGGTGTCGAATTGGTTCATTAATGCGAGGGTGAGGCTGTGGAAGCCAATGGTGGAAGAGATGTATTTAGAAGAAACCAAGGAGCAAGGAGAAGAAATCAACAACAATTTTAATGGCCATTCTTCCGATGGGGTGGCGGATTTCGACGACGAAATCGATGGTCATCGATTGATCCCGACACGGTTGGTGGATCAAAAGCCAACGCCAGACCAACTCTTGAGAATTGAGTCGGAATGTATGTCTTCAATCATCTCTAACAACTCAGAAAAGAACGGTTCAAGAAGCATGAGAGCAATGGAAAACCAGAGTTTTGGGCGAGTTGGCGCTGATGCATTTGGCACAGTGGAGCTTGACTTCTCATCGTACAACCACCACCACTCTAGTAGCGGTGGCGGCGGAGTGTCGTTGACATTAGGGTTACAGCAACATGCAACACAAAGCTCAGTTTTCTTCAGAAGTGATGAAATGGAAGAGTGTGAACCGGTTCAATATTCACTTTTAGATGGAGAAACTCAGAATCTTCCTTACAGAAATTTGATGGGTGCTCAATTGCTTCATGACTTGGCCGAATAATGACACACCTGAAAAAGCATCTACAAAATTGAAAAGGGTCATTGAAAAATACGAGATTTTTTAGGTATAGATAACCCAATAGCTTCAAATACTCCAAATACATAATATACGTAAAGCTTTTTGTATACTTGGGGGAGGGCTCGTTGACGACGATGATAATGATATGGAACTAGAAATATACTAATGGAATGGATGGTTGTGATTTTAATTTATAGATATTATGAATTTAATTTGTGTGTATTGAATATTGAATATTATATGGCTACAAATTGAGATTGAGGCCTTTGTGGATGAAAGTTGAATTGGATATTCAAAAGGGTATTATTCAAATGGTATGTATATTGGACCTTTTGAGTTAAAGGAGTTGGAGTTGTCAAGATTTGTCAAGAAAGGCAACTAATTTTGCATTGGAACATATATATTAGAGTTCGGTTTTGGGAATGGATCGAGACGACGTATCTTTCAAGCAGATGATTACAATTTTATATTTATTCGTGGGTGACTTTACCAAGGGTGTGGGAGTGGACCATTGACCACTCCATTGAGCCCAATGAATACGAATGTTCGACTGTCACTGCGTTGTCTTTTTAATGTTCAAATTGAGTTATACTTAAGTTGATAGCTATACTCAAACTGACATAAACCACCCAAATTGACTTATAATTTAACCTTAACCTAATCAAATTGACACATTCAATAAAAAAAATAACCTTATTTATGTATTTCTTAAAAAAAAATATCTCATGAATAAACATGTTTTGAACATCTGACAATCCATATTTATATAGCTTAAGTCAGTTGCATGTCTTCCACTTAATACTAAATTCTGTTAGAAGTTATTTTAGATCATATTCTATATATATTTATATAAAGTAATCAGATACAACCTTAATTTCTACATTAAAATCCTTAGAGGATATCTAAATAATTTATAACAAAAAAAGATAATTATTTTACTTCAATGATTTCACCTTCTCTGCATATCCCAACTTCCACCATCATCGTCTTCTTCTCCCTTGATCTCATCACTCTGCAACAATTTCTCCTTGGAGACTGATTATTACACAAAAACACACAATCAAGATCAATCAAAAGTATTTCAGTTTTACTATCAAAATGAATCCAACTACTTACTCTGTCCCACAAGTTGGGGTCTTGTTTCTTGATCACCTGGACGATGTCGATGCTAGCTGGGCTTGGACTCTTCCACTTGCACGTTGGCTGAGGCATCCGGTGTCGAGTGTACTTGCTGATCGTCTGCCCTGTCGTCGAGTTCAATTGGGCATCAGACAAGTAAAACACAAATGCCTTCTGGCAGGGGTTTCGGCTGACTGGTCGGGTGTTGAATGCGTAAGCTGTGTAATCAGCCCGGCGGTACCAATTAAGGAATGTTCTAGCTGGCATTTCGACTTCACGGGGCGATAGGATGCCACGGAAGATCTGGATGGCGAAGCCCCACGAGATGGAGATGGTCCAGGTGTTGGACTTGTGGTAGCAGATGGATTGCTGCATTAGACCTGCAGAGTCGACCTGCATTGGAATTTTGAGACGTTGGAGGGCCTGGAGGCGGGTGACATTGGGGAAGATTGGTTCAACTACGTCGAGGTGGTGAATTGACACGAAGGGCGTGATCGGGTGAGCTGCAAGCAGGCCGAATAGATTGCCATACACATCGTACTAATTGATGAAAAAATAGATTCATTCAGTAACATTGCCAATAATCAAACACAGAGGAAAGTAGAAAATGGGTCCCATTCCTTAGCAAGGAGCCTAAGTGTAGACAAAGAAGTGGCAGATCTTCAGTGGACTTCTGAGTTTTCTTTTTAATGCTTATATAACACTCATTCTCACTTATTGTTCACCCTAGATTTAGACCCAAATCTTGAGTTCAAATTATAATATATAGTTTTCAGATTAAATATATTTAAATTATTCAAAATTTCCCCAACTCCCAATGCCTCGAACTTGTCCAGCATATTAAAAGATGCACGATGTCAGAATTAAATCAAACCCCTAAAAGAATAAGCAACTCGGCAGTGACTCACTATCCACTCGGCCATAACTCGGCCCATCCAAAGCAATAATTTACCCTCAAAAGCCACCCCAAGCAGTCGGCAGATTTGCAGGTGAAGAAAATGAAACCCAAAAGCAAAACCCACTTCAAATCGCCACCGACAAGTCAGAACACGATGCAGAATAATATACACAACTTTTAATTAAACGTACCTGGTGGAAACCCAGGTGTTTGGTGAGGGGAACACCTAGCTCCGCCATGCAGGCCTGCATCCGGTCATCGGAACCGTACAATCCGGGATATCTCTGAATACAGCGATCCTGCATTCTCACCAAAGCTTTCGCTAACGGGTAGCTAATGGCAAACCCGCCGCCGCCGTACGCCATGGAATACGAGAAATAAATGTTCTGCAAATGGCTTTCTGATAAGCTCCCAATGTAATACAACTGGTTATGGTCGTACTTCCTCAAAACCCTAATCAAATTCTCCGTCACGAAAACGGTGTCGTCGTCCCCCATCACAAACCACCTCACATCCTTCAACCCCAGACGAAACGTCTCCGACACGATTCGCGAGATTCGAATCGCCGACCGGTGCCCCTGCCGGTTCTTGTATGCGAACTTCGACGTGTCGCCGGAGATCCTAATGGGCGGGAGATCGTCGGAATCGTAGTCAGTTTTCACCTTACGGTCCAACCAGACCGTCCCCCTCATCTCCTCCGGTTTGAACCAGAGCTTGATGTAATCCTTCCGCTGCTCCCAGAGCTTGGCTGATGCGGCAATTCCGAACACTACATGCCGGAGCTCCGTCTGATTACTGAGGGGCGGAGGAAGATGAAGGGAAAGAGGAGAGATTCCAGCGAGAGCGGAGAGATTGGAGATTCGATGAGAGGAAAATGGGTGTAGGTCGGGGCAGGGGCGGGAAGAGGAAAGGAGTTTGAGAGAGTAAATGAGGTAAGTGAAAGAGACGAAGAAGATGAGACAGAGAAGGAGCTTAGAGGAGATTTTGGAGGGAGAATTGATGGCGGCAATGTGAGGATTTCCAGTCGGATTTTTCATCTGATCCCAAAACACTTTCTCTGATTCTTTCATTCTCCAATTCTTCCGAGACTAAAAATCTGAAGAAGAAGAAGAAGAAGAAGAAGAAATTGAAGAAGGAATCCTTCGAAATCGGACGCGTTCAACAATGCGGACTCGAAACGAAGCGATCGTTGTGGGCTGGACTGGAAAGAGAGAGTGGGAGTGACAGGGGGAGGAGGCGAAGCGATCAGGAAGATCATCTTCATTCACCAAACCTTTTCCCTTTTAGGGTTTTAACGGCTGCGATAAGAGGCGTGATGGGGATCTATGCTGAGCGCGTCGTACACGATAATTTTGTGGGTTTATTTTGGTTGGACCCGGTTGGTTCAACTTCCTCCCTTGGGTCTTTTTCAAAATCGCTCTTTAATTTTTAAATTTTTTTAAAGAATATTTAATTTGAATGGATTTGTTTAGAATTTAATTGTAATTAAAAGGAATGTATTTAATCTAATTAAAATTTTAAAGCAAAAATAAAATATTATTCCTGAATCTTAAAAAATAAATTTCTAGAGAATACATTGCATAATAAAGAAAATTAAATTGCTTTTCATAGATTGGGTTTAAATTCATATCATTTAATTGCAACCCTAATTATGGACCAAATTAATTGAAATGTTTCTTAAAAACTTATATGAAAAAATAAATAACTTTATTAATGGATATGATTTAAGCTTCACGCAAGAGTCTCTCACGGCATGGAATTAATGATTATGCTTCCAATAGCTATGAATTATTATTTAAATCTTTTTTATTAATTAATAACTAGAAGTTTAGAGTTTAATTAATTAATAAAAAAGCTTATTGATGTATGCTAAATTAATTGATCAAATTTAAACCACTTTTTCTTTTATCACAATTCAATTTAGTAAATTAATTTTATTTTTAAAAAAAGGAAATTTATGTGTGGAGATTCCCGTAGCGACAAAGTACGATGTTTGCCACTTATGTTACTCCACATCCCACGTTAATTCACTCAAATACATTAATTAAATGTTACTTTTGAATTAAATATTAATACATTTATAAAATATTATAAATTGAAATCTATGAATATTGCCACAATGAATATTTATGATTTAAAAGGTTAATTTTCAAAAACGAAAAAATATTAATAATATAGACGTCTCGTAGAGACAATGGCTTGGCTTATAAACCCAATCCTCAATAGTTTCCATGAAATTAAACCGGTACTATGCTGTGGTTGCAACGGCGGAGATCTCAGTCGCCATGAACGTCGGCGAGCTTCGAATCAGAAAAGAACTTAATACAGAGCCCCAGTTTGCATCTTTTTTTGGTGTGTTGTTCTTAGTTAAATTCCCTCACTCGCAGGAATCAGCATCAATCAACTCCTTGTACAATACAGGACTCCAATTTATATGGGTAAAAAGCATACAAGTTTTACACCTGTTCTTATCTACTTCATCACATTAAATCCTTCCTATTCAGGAACAATAAAACAACGTGTTCCTTCAATTTCCACCATCTACATCGCCTTAAACGCAAAGGGTCGTCCTCCTCGCTGATTCATCAGGATTGAACCGGACACATTCTTTCCAGATCAGTTCTTTGATATGCTCTTCAGTGCACGATGGTTGCTCGAAATTGAAATTGAAAGGTCTGCCACACACTGGCTCGTCGTTGATGTCGTGAAGAGATTGCAAGTATGGATGACAGAGTGCCTCCTCAACTACAAAATGGTACAGAACATCAGATACCAACCGATCAAAGCATCGTTTTTCGGTTAAAATATGAAGGGTTTTTACTCACCTGTGATGCGTTTGTTTGGATCAAACACGAGCATCTTTTCTAGAAGATCCAAGGCAGCTGGAGACATGTTGGGAAATCTAGTTGAGAATTGTTGTTTCTTGTACTGAGGAAGCTGCTTGACATATCTTCGAGCGTTATCGCTTCGAAGAAATCCTAGACTGGCATCATCTGGTGATCCAAGTAGCTATTACATAGAAACGATGTATGCTATTAAGGCCATGAAACACAGAAATTGAATGCAGATTTGAAAGTTGTACCTCAGTTATAAGTCTTAGTTGATGAACATAATCTTTTCCAGGGAAGAGAGGCTCTCGGGTCATGATCTCACCAAGTATGCATCCAACAGACCAGACATCAATGGCGGCAGTGTACTCTGAACAATTGAGCAGCAATTCTGGCGCTCGGTACCAACGAGTGACCACATATTCAGTCATGAAGTCAGTTTCAGACGTTGTCCTTGCCAACCCAAAGTCTCCAATTTTAAGGTCGCAATTTGCATTCAGTAGCAGGTTGCTTGGCTTCAGATCACGGTGCAGGACCTTGGCTGAATGAACATATTTCAGCCCGCGCAATAACTGATACATAAAGTACTGCTAACGCGTAACATGTCAGTATAGTGACAAGATAACTCGTAGAATATTAAATTATATGTAGGTAATCAGTGTTCAAGCTAGCTTGAGAAAATGGATCGATTATGAAAAGTAGTAACATATACTAATGAACGAAACCCGACATGAATCAATTATGAAAACCTCACACTGAATGAAACCCCAACAGAAATTCATACATTGACATCAATTACAGAATGGTCAAGAAGTTTCATATTGAAAGTATAATCACCAGTTCATCAGGGGAAAACTTTTCTTGAGTCAACTATGATAACAAGCTTGGAACTTTACATTTTTTACTTCTTTTCTGAGTGAGTATGGCTCGAACCCACTAAAATCAAGGGAAGAATGATTGAAGTTTAAATGTTTAGATCCCAAGAAGTATAGAACAACTATGAGTGTGTTGAACTACTATTTTGTAAAAATGATCTGTGGGAATAGAGAAGGAAATGAAGCAAGATTGCAGCATCAAACCTGGCAATGGTCATCTGTCAGTGATTGGTCAGAGCGAATTATTTGATGGAGATCGGTATCCATCAACTCGTAAACAATGTACACATCATTAAAGACCTCTCTTTTTGGGGGTCGAATGATGTCTCTGATGGCGATAATCTGTGAAGAGTTAGAAATTGAGCAGTTATAGAGGATGAAACAGATAAACCAATACTCGCCTCTCTCTCTCTCTCTTAACAGCCCAAGCTCACCGCTAGCCGTTATTGTATTTTTTGGGCTTTCCCTTCCGAGTTTACCCTCAAGGTTTTAAAACGCGTTTGCTAGAGAGAGGTTTCTACACTCTTGTAAGGAATGTTTCATTCTCCTCTCCTACTGTTGTGGGATCTCACAATCCACACCCCTTGGGAGCCCAACGTCCTCGTTGGTGACTAGCCCAACGTCCTCGTAGATTTCTACACTCTTCTAATACCATTTGTAATAGCCGAAGTCCACCACTAGCAGATATTGTTCTTTTTGGGCTTTCGTTTCTGGGCTTCCCCTCAAGGTTTTAAAATGCGCTTGATAGGGAGAGGTTTCTACACCCTTATAAGAAATGTTTCGTTCCCCTCTCCAACCGATGTGAGATCTCACAATCCACCCCACTTGGGGGCCCAATGTCCTCGCTAGTACACTGTCCAGTGACTGATTTTAATACCATTTGTAACTAGCCCAAGCTACCACTAGCAGATATTATTTTCTTTGAGCTTTCCCTTCTAAGCTTCCCCTCAAAGTTTTGAAATGCGTCTACTAGGGAGAGGTTTCTACACCCTTATAAGGAATGTTTTGTACCCCTCTCCAACCGAAGGAGGGTGGACACTGGGGGTGTGCCAGCGAAGACGCTGGTCTTGAAGGAGGGTGGATTGTGAGATCCCACATCGGTTGGAGAGGGAAGCAAAGCATTCTTTATAAGGGTGTGGAGACCTTTCTCTAGCATACGGGTTTTAAAAACCTTGAGGGGAAGTTCGAAGGTGAAAGCCCTAAGAGGACAATATCTACAAATGGTGGGCTTAGATTGTTACAATAAGAAAGCACGGAATTTAAAATAAAGAATGAAGACTATAAGTCATTAGAAGCAAACCATACATTTTCATGTTCCATGTGGCAAAGAAGCTTAATTTCTCTCAATGTCCTCTTGGCATCGATTATATTATCAAATGCATTTCCAATTTTCTTGATAGCAACCTCTTCATGTGTCTCTGAATTTACAGCAGCGCTGCAGAGAAAGAAACTATGTGACCCAGCACACCACTATGGAACTCACTGCAATACTACTGAAGAATACTTAAAACTTCAAGTGAATGGCCAAACATTTACAAATAGCAGTAAGTGATTGAGACAAAACAACAAGCTCTGGAGGCACCAAGGGTTTTCCTTATTAAGCTCATTCCAAGATTCAAACACTCAACCTCTGGATAGGTATTACTCAGAGACCATAGGGCCTAAGCCAATGGGGCCATCTTGGGGGCAAAAGGTTAGCCTTAATTGAACTCAAGTTTGATGAAATCGCTAGTTTTCAACCTAGCCAACCATGCTCAAATCATTACAAACTGCATCAAAATGAGCCACTACAAATCCTCTTACTCCATACAACACTGGGTGATTAAATCTCTGAAAACCCCCTACAGAAAAATTCCTAATTCAAACAAGCATATTATCATGAAACTGCAAAGCAGATCAGGAGGAGGACCGCCAAAACTTCCACATACTTTTAAGAAAACAGGTAAAAGAAGAGGAGAAGGGCAATTTAAAGATCAAAAAATCATCAAAAACAGAGAAAACCCCACCATCAGACATAAAGATCTTACCAAACAAGACCATAAGCGCCTCTACCAATGGGTCGCAAAGGAGGAACATACTTAGCCGAAACCTCAAACAAGTTACCGTAGACGTTATACTGCACATATCGGCCGCCATGGGTGAGAACCCCTTTAATCTTGCCCTCACTCGCAGAACTCGAATCTTTAGTAGCCATTTCTGGAATTGGAAGAAGACCCAGAAGCGGTTTCGAAGGAAGCAGCAACTGGGGAGGTTTGTCTTTGTAAATGAATGCTATATTTTGGGAAGCATCGGAAGGGAGATGACAAAATGGGGTTACTGGAAAAGGTAGATTGGGGCTTTTTTAAAAAGTAAGGTCTGAAAAATGTGAAGAGGGGCGAGTGATTGATTGCCAATGTCGATTGCTTCTTTTGATCCGAAAATGGTTTGAAAATCCGTGAATCAAAGCTGACTTTTCCCCTCCACCCAAACAAACGCCTCCTCCACTCCAATAACATCTAATTGAATCCGCCATTAATGCAATTTTTTCCCCCTTTCACTGTTGCTGTTGGTTGGGTCAGCTCAGCCATACCTTTAGCCCTTTTTTTTTTTTTGCTCTCTCTCGAACATCCTTAAAATTGTCCTCCTTGCATAGGAAAATGGTTGCTTGTTGGTGAACAATAAACATATTGAATTCATTAATTGCTTCCATAAATTGTATAATTAAAATTTTGGTAGCCCAATTCAAGCCTTGTGAAATACATCACTATATATATATATATTATTTCTAATGCTAAACATTATTTATTTTTCTAAACCAATCTTTTTTTCTCAACCATTTATTATTATTGGATATGGAAAAGTCAATGAGATTATGATTGTTTTTCTATATAAGATTGCATCATATCATGATTTTAAATCCGTGTCCGGAGAAGACCATTCAAAATAGAAAATGAACTTTATTTATTTAATTTATATAAGTAGGTGTAAGCACAATAACACGAAATTAATAATAAAAGAACTAATAAATAGGTACAAATCTTACAACAAGAAACAATCTTTCTCAACTACCCTTTAGATTGTTGAGGCTTATAAAAGGGCCCATAAAAAAAGATTTATCTTTCTGGGAAATTGCAGACGTGCCACCATAAATTAAGAAGGATAAAATTTCTGCAAAGATTTAGATATTTAACTTGTATGTTTTCTCGAGAGTTAGTTAATTAAGAACAAATACAGTTGTTTAACTCGTAATTGTAACGAACAAGCTCGTAACTGTAGCATACGAGCTCGTGACTGTGACGTACGAGCTCGAGCTCGTAACTGTGGATTCGATCCAACGCTCCACTCCAAACGCAAGCTAAATTAATAATTTCAGAGAAAGAAGAAGCTGATTGGGAAAGTTCACCAGTGAAGTACTTTTCCATCTTTTTAGGGATATGGTGGTGCTGTTTCACGGGAGGTCTGCTGGCTGAGTAAGAACCTTCCCTTCTCTTCTTCTACTCCCTGGCTACTTGGTCGACTGTTCGACAGTCAAACCTTGTTTGGGTAAATGGCCCAACTAATCCAAAATGCAAGCAATTCGGCCGTGTATGCAACAACTTCCGGAATAAGTTCATAAATTTATGATCTAAAAATAGTGAGAATTGAATTTTGGGGATCAGCAAGGGAGCTCAAACAAACTTCAGCAATAAAAAAAATCCGACAATCAATTATAGGCAAGCAAAACTGATATAATCTCATGAGTTTGATTCAAGATCATCTGCAGTTCATTTTGTTTAGAAACTAAAACTAACAACAAAAACACTCCCCATAAGCCTATTGATGTTGTCTCATTCGAGATTTGAGGGTGCCGGCGCTCCTCCATAGCCACCAGCTCCACGCCCAAACCCAGGCCTTCCACCAGGACCCTACAGTGATAAATCCACCAATGTGGTGACAATATTAACTTTACTACCTTCAACTGGGAGAGGAAACGGAAACTAAAATTCAAATTTATATTAACATCAAGATCAAACAATTTCTAGTTGGGATCTCACCGATCTCATACAAATTACAAATGAACTATTTTGAGTATGAGTATCAAGAGTTGGGAAATATTAAGAGTGGCAAAACTGCTTACCCCGAATGAAGGTCTGTAATCAGCAGGAGCTCCACCCTTATCACCAAAATCACCACCAGACCCACGAGGACCACCACGGTAGCCATCCCGATCACCACCAAATCTTCTTTCTCCGTCAAATCTTGACGGACTAATCAACAGAAACACCATGGGATGAGGATAAGAGAATAATCAAAATATGAAATAATTCCGATATCAATTGTAGTACACAATCAGTAGCCAAGTCATATCAATGTGAGAGATTAACTAAGTTCCAAATTCAATCTAATCGATGCAGAAGAAGCCTATTTAGAATCGACAATTATGCAACAGAGAAGTAGTAATACCATGAGTAAACTCAACAAGCTAAAACCCAGTACAAAGTTGAGCAAAAACAAAAAAGCCAAAGGTGGAAAAATCATCACAAAAAGGGAAGAAGACCAACCGTGGGCGGTCTCCAGATGGGCCACCAAATGGTCGACCAGCTGGCTTGGCTTGTTTCTTCAAGGTAGCCGGGACAATTTCTGAAGGGAGATTCAGGTAAGTCCTCAAAAACTCAATGCCATCGTTGGTGAGATACCAATAGTAATGCATCCAAGCAAATGTCTCACGAACATACTCTTTAGACTTGAAACTCTGCATCAGCTTAATCACTTGCAAATTAGGCACATCGATTTCTGGGTGCTTGGCCAGATTGAAGTCCTTCTTGGCATAACAAACTCCCTCTGATACGAAACAACAACAAATAAACAATAAATTACCCAACGAAGTACAAAAACCCTAACCGAACGCACAATTGAATATAATTCACTACCTTGAAAGAGGTACTTGGAGATCTCTCTGCGGTTCTTCTCTGGAATGATCTAAAAAGGCAACATTCGGATCGTTTCAACAGATGCACTCCCCATCAAGGTTCGATTAACATTATGAACAACAAAATAAAAAACACTCCACAGTTCAAGTCGCTAAAACTAATGGCATCCAAATCCAAATACATCCAATAATGGCGCCAGTTAACGGGAGTAACAACTAACCTATAGTTCCCTTTAATTTCCCGAACATCTACCGTTCGTTTCTGGATTAACAAACACATAAATTTGGACATGGATCATACACAGAGAGGAAAAAAGACATACCATTTTGACGAAGTGATCGGTAACGGCGGCGGGCGGAAGAAGCGGCAGCTACAAAGAAACCCTTCCACTATCTTCCTTCACAGCGTAAAGCCCTAAATCTCATACACATGGACTTATAAACCATCAAAGGGATATCAAAATAATGGGCTTTTCAGCCAATGGGCTTCTTAATATTTATTTTATTTTACTTTTATTTATTTATTTTAAACTACCATATAAGCTTTAGTAAATTTCATAAATTTATTTAACCAAAAATAGTTTATAACTCGTACATAAACTAAATTAACTGTCACAGTCTCGTATTATTAAATTAAAATATATCATGAACGAACGAGAAAATATTCAATAATCTTAGGATCAAACAATTAAATTGATACATAATAATATATTTCCATTCCCACATTGCTTTTGTTCTCAATGTTTTTTTTTTCTCTTCCTCTCTATATTTTTCCAAACCCCAAATGAACAAACTTTTTCACCCCTTTTTATATGTTATATTATTTACACAACAAACAATCAAGCAAAAATAATAAAAATAATAAAATAAAACAAGCCCACTATCCCAATATATATATATATATATATATATGTATATATATAATCTTATGGAAATGAAAGGAAATTAGAAGGTGATAGATAATGTATTAGCTCCTTCTGTTCCTCCTCAAATGGTGGAATTTGAAGTTGGTGCTATAACTTCTTCCCCACCAAGAGATCCTTCAACGTTTTCCCAAAAGAGAAAGTTCGAGTTTTGTGGCTGGCTCGACTCGACCACCCAATCATTTACATCCTGCCTTTGCAAGCACTCTAATGCCATCTCCCCTTCATCATCCATTCCCACCAAGCTTTCAATGTTCTCTATCAATGGTGGCAAATAGCTATTCGTGTTGTTCATAACGCTTGTCGTAGCCCCCAATTCGATTTGAGGGTTGAGCACCTCCGACAGAAACTGGTGGTGGTGGTGGTGATGGTATGGGTGGTTCAAGTGCCAAGTAGTAGTAGTATCAGGGTTGAGACTTAATGTGTCATGGAATAGTTCTTGAGAGGATGTGTTGAATGTGAAGAGTGGACAAGAAAGAGTGGGGAATAGGGTTTCTTGATGGAGGGAGAGTTGCTTGGTTGTTAGGTCTTGTGTGAGGAAATTGAGTTGGTGGGGATTCGAACTTAGTTGAATGTGTTCCGTGTTGGTGGTGGGGACGGTGGTCGTGGTCATCGTCATGGTAGCAGGAGCTATAGAGTTAGGTCTTCGAATCTTCTTCTTGATCCACGAGTTCCAGTAGTTTTTTATCTCATTATCTGTTCTACCTGGCAGATGACTTGCTATGTGAGCCCACCTATAATACAAAATATAGTAATCTCCGAATCAAGATTCGAGAATTACAATTAATTAACGAAACTAAACTGCTAGATTAGGAAACCTGTTTCCGACAACCCCATGAAGGCTGATGATCAACTTCTCCTCCTCGGGTGTAAATCTGCCTCTTCTAATGTCGGGTCTCAAATAATTTATCCACCTTAAACGACAACTCTTCCCACATCTTTGTAACCCTAGTAAGCATGGATAAGATGGAGTCAGACAATTATTGAAATACAGTTAATTTAACATGTCCTTGGTTCTACCTGCTTTCTCTGGAACTTCGCTCCAGCAGCCATAACCATGAGTGGTGATGTAGCGAATGAGCTTCTCGTCCTCTTCCGGCGACCAGAGTCCTCGCTTGACCTTCTGCTGGTTGCAGCAAGAATGGTGACCCATTTCTTGAAACTTAAGCTATGAGAGAGAAAAATAAGGGTTTTGAAGGGTATGGTTAATGGGTGCCACTCAATTATCTATCTTTTATCACAGTGTGTTGGTTTGTGTGAGGGCTCTTATGGAGATGAGGCGGCCGACAAAGAAGACTTGGGAAGTGGGGCCCTTCTTCTTCCCATCTAACCCTAAAACGACATTCCAGCAATCGACTTGCTTTTTTTTTTGTACGTAGATTTGTATTACGTAATCACCAACTTCTTTCGTCTTGCCGGTGGTTCCACAAACTCTCTCACAAACCCTAAAATTTCTCTCTTTTGATTACAGTGACATTGCAACACATCAACACATAATTGCCAGACGAGGACAAAATCAAACATATGCCACACGCACGCATCCATTATTATCATTATTATTTATATCTAAAAGATGTTTATTGGCATTGCCTTCTTTTTACTGCTTAATTATTATATATGCGAGATTCCAATTGGTTAGAGAAGAAAACAAAATATTCTTTATAACGGTGTGGAAACCTCTCCCTGCTGAATCTTGAAGGGAAGCTCGAAAGAAAAACACTAAAGAGGATAATATCTGCTAGCAGTAAACTTGGACGGTTATAAATGGTATCAGAGTCAGACATTGCATAGTGTGCCAATGAGGACACTGACAACTAAGGAGGTGAATTGTGAGATTTCACATCGGCTGGAGAAGGAAACAAACCATTTTTTTATAAGGGTGTGGAAACCTCTCCCTACTGGACACATTTTAAAATCTTGAAGGAAAGCTCGAAAGAAAAACACTAAGAAGACAATATCTGCTAGGGTGGATTTGGACTGTTATAAATGGTATCATAGCCAGATACTGCCCAGTGTGCCAACGAGGACACTGGCTCCTACGTGAGATTTCACATCGGTTGGGAGAGGGGAGCGAAGTATTCTTTATAAAGGTATGAAAACTTCTCCCTACCAAACTTTTTTAAAATCTTGAGGGGAATCTCGAAAAAGAAAATCTAAATAGAATAATGTATGTCTGCTAGACTTGAGTTGTTATAAATGATGTCATAACCAGACACCGAATAGTGTGTCAGCAAGGACGTTGACCTCTAAAGGAGGTGAATTGTGAGATACCATATCGGTTGAAAAAGAAACAAAGCATGAATTATATATTTTTTATCACATCAATCCACCAACTCAATTCTAATTTTTAAAATTGTTTTAAAAATTAAGAATATTTGATGTCATAATAATTTGATATCAATTATCTTTTTAAAAATAAATTATTAATTATAATTATCAAAATAACCATTAAGCATCAAATTATACAGGACAATTTTGCATTAGTGGCTAGCAAAATTAATTAGGATGAAATTTAAGATAGTTTTACACCTATAGATATATATATATATATATATATATATATGGTATAACTCTTCTTAATTGTGTAATTATTAAATAATTAAAAAAATAATATTATTATAAAATTTTGTTGTTAAGGAATACCAAGTTTATAACATAAGCAATAATGATAATGTCACATGGAGGGTGGAAGGAACACTTAGAAGATCTTATGACAATGAAATCGCTTCCATTTTTTATTTATTTTTTTAGTTTCCTTAATGTATTTAATTACTATATGCATTAATTAAATTTATGAATTATTTGAATACCATAAGAGGAAACATGATGACGATTGAATGATGTAATTTCATGGATGCCAACTTCCACTCCAATCAATGTCTTGTTTTACCATATTTATTCACTTAATCAAACTTTATATTATAATTTTCTCCTATAGTTTTTCAATTTTTTTAAAAAATACAATCCATTATTTTTAAAATTCTCTTATAGCAAATAATATTAAAAAATAGATCATAGAGTTATGCTGTCAACAACTTTGATTAATAACCACACATTAATTCAAAAAATATAAATAGTAATCAAATATTAATACTTCATTTTGTAACATCCTCTAATCTTATTGTAAAAGGAAAAAAAAAAAAAATTAATGTAATTATGGAGGAGAAAGCAAGAGCGAGGCTTAGTGTGTGTGTGTGTGGGAAGTGGTTTTCACTTAATTCACAAGAAATAATCATCCCAATATATAAAATTGAAATTAAATCCTATTTTTAATAATTTTTAACCTAAATTATTAATTAATTACTTTAAAATATTTTACATATTTTAAACGCAAATACAAGGTAAAACCCTAAAAAATGTGAAATAAAAATTGAAGAATTGAATTAAATAATTTTGGAAAAGCAAAATCTTGTTGCAAATTTTGAAAAAGGGAGATCTTAATTAGATATTCATTTAATAACACAAAATTTTAATTTTTAATTAAACAAAATTAGAGATATTATTATTGTATTTTTTAAAAATAATCGCGCAAATTTTAGTGATGATGATTGAAGTAGGTGGTAGGAGCAAAGATGAAGAAGGCTTCTTCATCCCGTCCTATCTTATAAACATCTCGAATATTACATAAAAGTAACAATGGATGAGATTTATTCGGCCCTTTTTAGGTTAAATTAGCGTTAAATGGATGAGATGCATATGTTATATTTAATCAATATCATTATATTATCAATCTTTTTCATGTAGCTAATTAGGCTCTTTCTTCATTATGATAAATCAAAATTTTGTTTTGAAGTAAGGTTTAAAAGTCCTAATTTTCCAACCAAGTAGCTCACTTGTCAATCTTTGTTTCTTGTTTTGCTGTTTTTTTTTTTTTTTTTTTTTAATGATTTCAATTATTAGCCGCCTTTCTTACTTTGTTCATAAATTAACCTAGGAGGGAATTGTTTTATTATCTCATAACATTAGTTCATAACAACATATTTACTGTCTCATTAATATGTGATATTTTTGGACAAAGCCTAGGACCAAATTTTATGCAAATTTAAACCTAAATTGGGACAACTTTGATCACACTCCATGTCACTAAGTTTAGTATTACCAATTGCTAGAAACATTACTTCTACCTCCTTTACCGTTTTCTATTATAAGAGTTCATCGTGTTTTTCCTTTCTAACTAATGGAGTACTTTGATTGTATGTAAGTGTAACAACTTAGACCTATTGTTAACAAATATTGTTTGATTTGACCTGTTATGTATCACTGTCAATTTCACGGTTCTAAAACATGTCTACTATGGAGAGGGTTTGGCCCCACTCCATCTAGTGTATTGCACCGTTTGATGACTAGCTCTAACACCATTAGTAGCAACTCAAGCTCACTACTAGCAGATATTGTCCTCTTTGAGCTTTTCTTTACATGCTTCCCCTCAAAATTTTGAAATGCGTCTATTAAAGAGAGAGTTTAATACCCTTGTGAGTAATGTTTTGTTCTCCTCTCCAACTAATGTGGAATCTCACAATCCACCCATTTCGAGGTCTAATGTTCTCATTGATACACCGCCTCGGTGTTTGATTATGATACCATTTGTAACAGCCCAAACACACTGCTAACATATATTGTCTACTTTAGCCTGTTACGTATCGTCGTCAGCTTCACGATATTAAAGCAGGTATGCTAGGAAGAAGTTTTCACACCCTCATAAAGAATGCTTTGTTCTAACCAAATATGAAGTATCACAATGGACAATATTGGGCCCCATTCCACCATGACCATGCGAGAATTGCAATAAGTTTACCATATTTTTTTGGTGTTTCTCATTGGAATTTAGCCCATCTTCTCTTACAAGCTATGAAGGATAAAACCCTAGAAGCCCCACAACATTAAAATAATCATAAGAACAACATGTAAATATAATGAATAGAAGAATTACAATCACATAAACTTATAAGCTTAATTCATGATTATGTTAATTTCATCAAAATAAGAAGTAGCTAGAAAGGTAACTAATTAGCATTAGCATTAAATATAATAATAACCAAAAGACTTGAACCTCACACAAGTAGTAGAAATTAAAGTAAGATGCATGCAACATATCGTTGTCTAAACCAAATTGGGTATTGCAAAACAAAAGGGGTATCAAACTTAAATTATGTGTATGTGTAAATTAATATATCTCAAAGCGTGGAAAAGCAACAAAGGTCATTATCTATCATATCAATGACCCAAAAAGAGATTAGTTAAAATAAATGAAGCTTAGAAGGTGTGTGTGTATATATATATATATATGTAACGTTTATACATGTATGAAGGCATAATAATAATGAATGTGAATAAAAGACATGATAATGAAAGCGAAAGTGGTGATTATGATATGCTTGATTGATGCAAATCATCTCACCATATTTGATGTAAATTATAAAACACTAACCAAAGTGACTCTTGCTTCTATGCATCGCAACCCCAATAACTTTCCAAGTAAAATTTCATCTCATTCATCATTAAATT
Organism: Cucurbita maxima; assembly: GCF_002738345.1. Classification (NCBI taxonomy): domain Eukaryota; kingdom Viridiplantae; phylum Streptophyta; class Magnoliopsida; order Cucurbitales; family Cucurbitaceae; genus Cucurbita; species Cucurbita maxima. The sequence continues at coordinate 3,069,134 of NW_019272032.1, read as the reverse complement.
AGTCTCTTACAAATCAATTTTTCAGTTTTTTGTATTGTGACTTTTAAGAGTCTGGTTGGTTTAAAGGATCGAAATAGAAATAGTCAAGATTTCGTTGTTAGTTGTTTTTAATGTGTTTCGAATGAATATGAATATGAATATGAATATGGTTAGGTTTAAGTAGGGTTGGTTACGTTATATAAAGTGTTGGATGAAATGTCTTTACCATTTATCTCTTTACTCCAATATGCTTCTCGTGCGCCCACTAACTTCCTATCAACTTTATGAGCTTATAATTATTACACTATATATATATATTAAACAACCGTGAAAGAAGAACAAGGAGAGTCATTGTAATATCCAACATTAGTTGGGAAGGGGAACAAAACATTTTTTATAAGAGTGTAGAAACCTTTTATTAGTCGACACGTTTTAAAACCCTGAGACTGACAGTGACACGTTACAGACCAAAACGGACAATATCTACCCGCAGTGGATTTGGGCTGCGAAGGAGCCTCCGACAACATATTTAAAGAAGAATAGGGCCAAGATTTGAAGGCCAAAATGGTAAGCTGTGAACTGTTAATGTTTTTGAGAACAATTTGGTGTGGCTGAGTTTAGCACATTCTTACAAGGAGTAAAATCTATATACAGCATTTAAATGTCGGGCCGAGCTGTTTCACAACATATTTCACAACATAGAACAGATTTTACATTGTTGGAAGAAACTGCCCTCCAAGGCTCAATTTGAAGTGTTGGCAGTAGATGCTCTTGGTTGCTTGCTTCCGTGCTCGGGCATCGGATGCTCGGCTGCAGGTCTCTTTGTTCTTGACTGCCATTAGAAAGAACAGGGAAAGTCCATAAAGAATGTGTGTGTTTATTCTCACAAGCTCACCCATGTATAGATTGTATTTCATATCAAAGCATACAGATTCTTTACTAACCTTTTGTTCTGTATGCTGATAAATGTGTCGTAGAAGTATATTTCTTGGCTCAGTATTTATAACTGCAGCAGAAATCAGTGACATGGTGACAAAAACCAAGTTGAGGAGATGGAAACTAAAGCTAACAGTGGAAAACTACTGACTAAGGTACCGTTTGCCGATCAAGATACAAAGATATCGGTATGGTCGGTAAAATCATAGTCTCGGCATTGTAACGAGGGAACGGTTTTTCTTGCTTACCCTGATCCAGTGGCGGAAGGGTCCTGCTGTGGGTAGGATGATAAGTTGCTGGAATCATCTTCTACATAATAATAATAAAACAGATTACTGAGTAAAAATATGTTGTTCTGCTGTAATTCTTGCAGCAGGCAACTCCCCTAGTAAAAATATGTTGCATTATTGTACACAATTTAAACCAAACCCTTCATTTGTCCTCATTGGACTTTCCCTTCTTAGCTTCCCCTTTAGAGAGAGGTTTCTACATCCTTATAAGGAATGCTTCGTTCCCTTCTCCAACCGATGTGGGATCTCACAATCCACTCTCTTGGGGGACCAGCGTCCTCGCTAGCACACCGCTCGGTGTTTGGCTTTGATACCATTTGTAACAGTCCAAATCCACTACTAACAAATGTATTCCCCTCTTCAACAAACGTGAAATCTCACACCACCAGCCTAACATCCACAGAAGGATTTCCCTTCAGAGAAGGGTACAACATTTGGTAGCTTTAGTTAAGATGGTGTTGGAAACCTTCTCAATCAACAGCCTCTAACTAAGTTTCTTAGAGTTTTTGATCCTATTGCATTATCTTAGCATTTGATTGGGAGTTTCTAAGCATAAACATTTGAAAGTGAACTGTATAACTCAAGAAAAGAGAAGCCAGGAACATGACGCAACTTTTTGCCACCGCTAGCAAATATTGTCCTCTTTGGGGTTTTCCTTTTCGGTTTTCTCTCAAGGTTTCTAAAATGCACCGGTTAGAGAGAAGTTTTCACATCCTTATAAAAAATGTTTCCTTCTCCTTCCCAACCGATGCGAGATCTCACCTTTTGTATACTCAAAAGGAAGAGGCAACTTGCTCCTAGTCCAAAGATTAGAATGTTTGGGCTTCAGAATCGTTAGCAACTTGAAGATTGACCTATACATGAGAAATAAATTATTTCTTTTCTCTGGAGGTCAGTAACCCAGAAATTGTTCCTTGCAGATTTGTCCCCTTAATATATCACATTACAGCGAATTCTTCGTGGTTGAGTTAGTGGAATCATTACTTTCACAGGACTGACTTTACAAGATTAGCATACCAAGATAGAGAGAAAAGAAGAGTTAAAATTAAAAGAAGAACATCATTGGATTTACATCTACAAACTTAGCTAAATTAAGAACATTCATATCAAAATTCCAAGAATTCAAGAATTTCCAGATTCTAAAACGATAAAACAACACAACCCCAGAAAACAGATCAGTAATGCCAAAAATTAGCAGAGCCCAAACAGTAACAGAGCAAAGAAGATCACGATGAGGTTCAATTTCCTCACAATTCACACCCTACCTCGACGAACAAACAACTCAAGCAACTCCCCACTCAAAAGGAAATAAACAGCCGTCACAAATAGAGGAAAACACCAAGGATCAATAAAACGAACGAAAGGGTTCAACGATTACATGAATCAATTACAAGAACAGAATAAAGGGTGTATGATTCCGCCACTAATGAGAACTTACAGAAGGAGTTGAAGGATCGGAGGGTCGGAGTTGGCTGAAGTTGTGAGGATCATATGACGGCAGGTCACCGAGCATAGACCCCATCGAAATGCCGCTGAATTTATGTTAGAAAGAGAGGGAAGAGGAAGAGAAGCGAGTCATTTCGGAGTTACAGCGCCTTTGGAATCACAACCGGTGGAGACACGGCGCTTTAATTTGTGTTTATTTACTCATTGAATTTTATAAAATATTTTAAATAATTTTTAAATATTTAATAGATTTTAAAAAAAAAAGTTAATATAATTTTTTTAATTCAGTTTTGTATTTTTTAAAATATTTAAAATTTAAAACATATTACAAAGTAAACAAACTCCACGGGCCCATTTACTAAAATTTCAGAAAAATATAAATAAAAAAACCCGGCGGTAATTTGGTCGCTCCCGCTTTAGGTTTCGGAGTGTCCCGACTTGATTAAACTCATCGCATCCAAAACCTGAGGAGACATAGAAGTCGGCCGTGGATCTTCTTCTCGTAGAACCAAGCAGAATCCATGGCTGCCCCCGAAGCTCCTCTCTGCTATGTCGGCGTCGCAAGACAATCCGCAGCTTTTCGCCTTATGAAACAGATGGTTACTTCCTTTCCTTCCTTGTTTTTCCACCAATCTAATAATATGGATTGTTCTTCGTTCTACATCATTGAATTTCCTGTGGAATCTGTAATTTTTTAGGGGTGGGAAGAAGGAGAAGGGCTCGGAAAAGACAAGCAAGGGATCAAAGGCCATGTTAGAGTTAAAAATAAACAAGACACTGCCGGTTTGTCGCCTCTTCCATATTTCCTTCCTGAAATTCAGTTTTTGTTTCGTTAATTTAAGTTTTTGTTCTGCTTGATAAAACGTTCACTGAAAATGGTAGGTGTTCATGCGTGGGTTTGATTTTGGGATTTAGTGTATTGTTAGGGAACAGGCAGACAATCGTCTGATAATAATCGTGTTTTTTGTTGCTGTTTTTAAGAAATAAGGTTGCATCCCAATAGTTTCATTGTTTTGTTTTCTTCTTTCAGAATATGTTCTTAAAATTGTCTAATTAGAAACTAAAAGAGTAGTTTGGTTCTTTTGGGTAACAAGTTTATATTTGGAAATGGAAAGTTGAAAAGAGTGGCTTTTTAATTGCTCTATCGACTTCGTACTGCTAAATCAAGCTATGACAATCTGCTTATGAATAACATCTGCTCAGATTGTATTTCCCAAATGAAAACAAACCCTAGAAGTTGAGTTTCGACCATCCAAGGGGCAAGGAATTAGCCTATTTGCATCGGCATTCCCAGATGGAGCCAAGCTATTCAGGGGAAGATTGAAAACTTACTTAAGTAGCGTAGAATATGTTTGTAAGCCTTCTGGTGATGTGTGGTCTGATGGTTAGTGGTAGGAGTTTGATGATGTTGAGAAAAAAGGAAGGGTTTTCACAAGCACCACTTTCTGGAATGAAGACACATAGAGATATGACAACAATTAGCAACATACGTAGGTTCTTATGCTAGATTTTTACTTGTTTTGACTTGTTCCCAAATCATAGTAACACCAGCTCATAAATTGTGGCTCAGTATTTACGAATGCATTGTAGCTTGTTTTGACTTCTTCTTTGACCTTAGGAATTGGCACTGAGAAGCAGAACAGTTGGGCTTTTGATACAACACAATTTGACAACATCTTGAAGAGACTGAAAGTGGTATTTCCCTCCATTCTTTATTTACTGTCTTGTATTAATTTTGTGCATATTTTGAGAGTAGCTTAAAATTTTCTTTTTTTTATTGCAGCAAGCAGTACAAAACACCGAGGAAGGTAAGAACTTTGAGCATTGGCTTCAGCATTACAAAAGTATGGCATTTTCCTGATGTTTATAGTATGATGATTTTCAGCTGCAAAGAAAGATGGCACTTCGGTGGAAACTGTGGATGATGATCAGGATCTGGTTGTCAAGGCTACACGACCACAAGGAAGGTTGGTCCTGTTGTATTCCTCATTTTATATTTACTCTTATCACTTATGAGTTGTATCAGTATAATGTAATTTATTTTATGCTCTACCCCTATCGTTTAATTACATGGAGATGTACATTTTACATTTCTTTTCCAGATATAAGAGAAGAGAGAGAGGAAAGCTCGTCAATGCATATTCTTCCAAGGACCTTGAAGGGATCCTTGTAAGTATTGAAGTTACTGGATCTCTCTTTTTCATGGCTGTTTTTCTATCGTGGGTTCTTTCTAATTTTATGAATGAACTTTGAGTTTAGCTAAACTTGACCAATTATTTCTTCTAGCGTTATCAATATATTAGCAGGCCAGTCTGAGTATTTATGGATTCTCTTATGTGAATCTGAATGTAATTGGGGGAAAAAAGTTTATCTACAATGCAGGCAAAAAAGGTGGAGGAATTACCAGAAACATGTCCTAATGCAGTCACGGAACTGGAGTCATCAGAGGAATCTGAAATTGAAGTTATTGCCATTGAAGGTAATTTAATTTTCCTTTTGTGATGGATTTCTGGCCTGGTCTTTAAAATGTATTTATTTATTTATTTACAACTTGACCTTTTTTTCAATAAAGTGTTTGATTCACCTAGGATAAATGTTGTTATGGTTTTTTTTTTTTATTTATTTTTTATGAGGGGAGTGGGGGAGCGAGGAACTCAACCTAGACACTATTATTTGTCTCCTTCTGTAATTGTAACCTCTGTTTGGTCTTTTCCAAGTCTTAAGTATTTTCATTTTCTTTTTAACAAGAGATAAATCGACTAATGCTCAAGGATACCAAACTCCAAACGGAGTGAAATGAAACAAAATGGAAAAATAAAAGCATTCCAATTTAAACGAATGTACTATTAAACCAAGCAAGAAGTGAGTCAAGGACCTATTAATCCAAGTGAGAAATGAGTCGGCAACCTAATGCAATGCGCTTGTTTAATGGACTCAATAACCTAATAAACTAGGTGAGAAATGAGTCAACGACTATTACACAACCTCTAGCAGTGGATACTATATTCTTGGGTGCTCTCGCAATGTTTCAAAACTGTCTTTCAGGACATTTTTGTGCACCGATCTCTTGGTTTGAAGTGAAAGGGGTCAATTACTTGCATACACCTCGTTAATTTTATGGGATTACTTTTTTTCCCTAACTCAATTATGAATTATTACTTGCAACTTTTTGTCCTTAGGCAATTATCAATTATCACTTGCAATACTTCCATTTTTTTTGCTGGTTTGGTTCTGATTCTAGGTTAGGAATCAAGTGCTTTGCCATTAAATTTTTTAAATTTTCAAATATTTATTGTGTTCTATTGTATATATTTTAGATTAGCTAGTCCCCTTGATAAAATTAAGTAGTAGTTGGTGGGGGTGACCTAAGCTTGCTCAAGGGGCAAGTGTCCAAGTTTCTCAAATTTCTTGGGTTCTTCCTTTCTTCCCGTCTTTTATCTTGAAAAAAGAAACAGACCATATTCTGAATGTACTTACTGCGTCTTTACAGAAAACACAGTCACCATTTCTCCTGATTGGTGGGGCTATAAATATGGCTTCATTTCTGGAGGATTTTTGGGTGCGGAATCTAAACGAAGAAAATCCCTTCAAACCAATAATGAGAGAACTGCCTTTCATGAAGATGATCAAGAGAATCTATACAAGCTTGTTCAAGTATGTCCATCTTTAAATTTTGTTTTATGAATTTTTGTAATCAGTGTTTATTGAAGGTATTTTTTTTTTATTTGCCCATCAATTTTCAACCTGTTTTAAAATTAATGAATCTATTAGATATAAATTGAATGCACTATCATCCTTAGTCGACACTTCTCTCTTGTCCCTTGACGTGGTCCTATGGATGTCAATTGCATGTTTTTTTTTTTCTTGCTTACGATTGTGGGGGTCACAACCTACCCTTTCTAGTATGGTTGTGACACCATGGAATGCTGATAGCTTCTGCTGCCATCCAGCCCCTTTGTCAAGTCAGATGTAATGTGTATGCACTCCTACCTGGTGGGAAACCATATTCGGTTGTCAAGTCGAACCCAAGACATATGCTTTGGCCATGAAGGTTTTGGGGAATAATATTCGAGTAAAATGACGTAACAGTATCCGTCTTTTGTTCCTGGGTCTTGCATTTCTTTCACAAATGATACCTAATAATTTTTCCATTTTTGAAATTTATAGGATAAATCCACAACAGGAAAGCAAGGACTGGGTATTAAGAGTAGACCAAAGAAAATAGCTGGCTGCTACTTTGAGGGGAAAAAGACTTCCTTTGATGAAAGTGACGACGAAGACTCTGGTGATGCCGCCCCTCCTCCCATGAAACGGAAATATGATGACTCTTTCAGCACACAAAAATCTGGCGGGCAGCAGAAAGTGAAGTTGAGAAAATTGTGTAAAACAATTCTTAGCCAAGTATGTTAACAGTAGCTACGAGCTGTTCTTTTATGGTTTATATGTTTCTCTAAAGGCATCACTATATTGGTTCTCATCATTGTAGGCACCTGGAGAATGTTTAAAGCTGAAACAGCTGAAATCTTTCATTGATGAACGCGCCACTTCTGTTTTTGCCAACTGTTCTTCCAAGAAAGATGCTCTTGCTTACTTGAAACAGAAGGTATCATTCTAGCCTCATATATTACCACAAGCACCGCACACCTGTTGTAAGCAAGCAATTGAACTCAAAGGCTAGGCCTTCGTTTAATCTCCCATGTTGGGCAAGGCCCGTTTTTTTTTTCTTTTCCATTTTCTTCCATTGAAGTATGGGATGGGATTTATTTTATTATTTTTAACAAAAGCTTCATTGGAATATAAAAATTCCTCGATGGCAATTGGTTTTATTTTTGATTTTTGTGGTTGCAGATTGAGAGCAGTGGGAAGTTTTTGGTGGAAGGGAAAAGAGTAACTCTGCGGTCGAAGGAGTAGTTGACAATTTTGTAGTGTAGTACGCAACACCTGTGGCGATGTATATTGCAGAGAGATTAGAGGACAAATATTATATCGAGCTCTCTTGTGTGGCAACTTTTTTTAAACTGAATTTTGTTCCGTCTACGATTTATTTCTTTAGTCTCAACCTACGGCTCTGATTATAAGTAGGCAGAGGCCATGATAGAAAGATTTAATATTTGTATTAGCAACGCTCTCTAGATTATGGTGTTGGATTCTAATTTATATCAAAATTTGGCAGCTACAAGTTACAATTAAATTTCGTTTGCTTCTTGGAAAGTATCCCAACAGCCTTTTATCTACTTCTGTAGATTCAAAATAATGTCAGATGTAATTAAATTGAATAATCTTTTTAACTATGTACTTCTGCAAGTAATCAAATCCATTGTGGTACAAAGCTTCAAGTTCGGCCTTTTGCCCTCCCTCAACCATTAAGGTCAGCTCTTCTCGATAATTCTCCTGTTGCGGTTTAATAGCCTTAGATTTTGATAACCTAAAAAGGCCAAAGCATCAATATGTGTGGATTGTTGTACGATACCTGTAATATTTCCGAGGACATCAAGCTTTTGGCAATTTGTAGGTCCCGGGGCTTGAGTGAAACCAAAGATTCTTGTGGTATAAGTTGTACATCGTCTCCTCGCATGCCTAACCATTTTACATTGCAAGCTGGTAAAGTAGACAGATTCTTCAGTTTTATGATCTGAAATCAGAAATGGGTGGCGCAATCAAACGTCTGAGACGTACCGTATCTGTATGCCTCTAAGCCCATCCCGATACTTCCATACTTGAAGGTACATAATATAGCCAACCCAGCAGGGTTCCTTAAGAACCCCAGAAGCTAAACATGAGAAGATAATTCTACAATCTGTTGCTGAGTTGATATTAAAGAGGATCATACCAATCAACAAGGCCGAAAATTGGCAGGTGGGGAAACGTTTTGCTGATTCTGTGAAGAAAATACCTGAGAAGGGGTAGTTAGTTCATAAGTTCTGGTCGTGCCTGCCAAGAAGGGATTGATAAGAATACTGCAATCTTCGGAACTAGTTGAACAAACTTACCTTGTTGCTATGTCTGGATATCCTTTGGCAGTGATAAGAATACTGGGAATGTGATTGAAAACTCGATCCTCCACCAGCCGCTGGAAGATGGCATGCTGTATAACCAATAATAATGTTTGACAGTTGACACATGTTCACGACTTATGATTCATTAAATACTCACATTATTGCCTTCAAAATCATAGTTGATGAGCAAGTCATAATTTATGAAACTGAAATTACCTTTTCGATGACAATTACATACCGAGCGTCAGTCTTCAGAGTCAACTTCTGCAGCAGGTCCAAGTCACCAGAAATGGCATATCCAGAAGAACCACAGGCAGCGCAGTCCACAGTTTCTTGTTCTGGCTCCTACAGCAACTGAAATTGTTCAGAAAGGATTCGATATTCAAGAATTTGGTTCAATAGAAGAAACCTTAGAAGTGCGCGTTGTCCAGATACCAAGAAATAGAACTATACATGCATTATCAATTGCCTGATTTCAAGGATTTTCGATGTATTTGTCATGTGAAAGCAGAACAAGAGGGACTCAATGCACTATATAAGCGAATTTCCATTTCATGCATATTGTGTAAATAGCCAAATTTATAAACATAACAATGTGCCTGAAGCAAAAGACGGCCGGCGACAAGTCCCCTGCTAGATGCCATAACTCCAAGGCTGAAACGGCTGCATCGAAGTAATGTTACAACATCTGCAATAAAACTACTAAGATTTGGTCACCATGTTCGATGCAGTTTTAGGTTTTAAACAAGTCAGTTTTTGTTTGTTGAACAACATCACCTTGAATTGTTCTATTGACATGCAACTGAGTGGGGAAATAAGCAGGTGAATCACAGAGCAGCTTGTAGAAGAGCTCCCTCTGCGTCACTCGCTTTTCCTGAAGCAAGATCTGAGAACACATCTCCATCAGCTTCCATACTGCACCACAAAATAGGGAAAAAAAATGGAAAGAGACCAAAACAGAGGCTAACAAAACTTTCATTACAAAAATCTGACCGTCGAAGATTAGGTTTGGTTTGCAATACCTCTAACAAAGGCCTTAGCAGCATTGGCTCTCATCAAAGACCGCGTAGAAAAGGAGTGCGAAAGGAAAATCCAAGATTCATCGGTTAAAATTCCTTGATTAACTCGGCTGTTGTTCGAACTTCGATCAATCTATCCAATCGGTATATTATTCCCGTCTTAGTAGTAGTAACAGAGAATAGCATCCGATTGTAAGAGCGGAAAGATCTAGAACTTGAAGATCATACATCTCATCTCGTCTCGTTTCTTAGTTAGAAATCGTACCAGAGGAAGATTTGAGATGGCAGGAGTAGAGGAACTGAGAATTCTGAGGAAATTGAGGACCGCAACTTGAATTCTCGCAAGGGCCTATTCGAAATCAATGTTTGAGATGAAAGAACACCGAGCAGAGATCATAGAAGATGATGATGATGAAGCGAAAATCATACCTCTTGAGGAGTGAGGATATCGGCGTAGCAGAGCTCTTGATCGGAGAAAAATCTCATGGAGGATTTGAATAACCCCGTCGTCTCCATTCTACAAGCACTTCTGTTCCCTCCAACATTTATAATGTCTTAATTGGGAAGAGAAGCTTCAAATTAAGAATGCTCCAGAGAGTAAAAATAAATAAATAAATAAATAAATAATCTTATTATTACCATTTTTAAAAAATATAATTATAATAACTACAGGATAAGATTCTCTTGCATAATACACAAAAACAAGTGGTTTTTGAAAATCTAACCTAAGGGCACAATGGTAATTTTACCATACCGTACATCCAACATTGTCCTCTTGAAATCGTCTCAAATCGTCGTTCCAAAGTCTTTAAATATACTTTTAATAACTGCAAGATAAGATTATCTTACATAATACACAAAACAACGTCGGTTTTTAAAATCTCAACCAAGGGGCACAATGGTAATTTTACCATAACATACATCCAACATCGCCCTCTTGAAATCCTTAACATGCATTTTCTAACCATCTCAAATCGTAGTTCCAAAGTCTTTAACATACATTTTCTAACAAGATATGCTCGCATGCTAGCATGTTCTAGCGACCCGTTACAGACGCATTTTAAAATTGTAAGGTTGACAACTATACATGACTAATATTTTTAAGCATTTTAGGCTAAAAAGGTGAGCTTTTATTGAAGGGATGGATGAGGCTCTATGATGTAATTTAATGGGTATTTGCTGCCAAATCCCACCATGTATGGCATCTTCAAGGGGTTTTCCCCCAATATGTAATCCACCTATAAACAACAAAGTTTATGATTGAATTATGAACTTGGGTTGGCTGCAAATGAATCAGTGAACTCAATTACTTGGGATTTTGCGAAGATTTTGATTTGAGAAGAGGAGAAATATTTGGATCTGCAATGAACTCCATCGACGTGGGCTTGGTTTAAGAGTTTAGATTACATGAAAAGCACCATGGAAGAGGTTGATGCATATTGCAAGTTGGTGCTATCTCTTATGAAAAGAAGCCCACCTACAAAACAAGAGGCACAAAAGCTTTTATATATATATATATATATATATATATATATATATGTATTTTCATGGAAGAAAGGTGTGTGATTGTACCAGGCGTTGTAGGAATCTGAGAAGAGCAACTGTTGGGCATCACTGAACAGATGAACGATTCTATATCGCTCTTAAACTTGCTCAATTCTCTCTTTCCTTTATAGAATTCCTGTAGAAAGTTGAGGTTGTTGGAATAAAGTGAAATTCCTATGTACACTATTTTTGAGATCCCATAGGGGAATGAATCATTCTGATAGGAAGTCTGAAAGAAAGCCTAAAAAGGATAATATTTTCTAGTCATGGACTTACAAATGGTATCAGAGTCAAACACCGAACGATGTGCCACCAACGAAGACGTTGGACCCCGAAGGGAGTAGACACTGGACAATGTGTGCTAGTGAGGACAGTAGCCCTGAAGGAGGTAGACATTGGGTGGTATGCCACTAAAGATGCTTGGCCCCAAATGGGGTGGACACTAGACAGTGTGCCCTAATGAGGGAGCTAGGCCTGAAAGGAGATGGACACTGGATGGTGTGCCAGCGAGGACGCTAAGTCTCGAAGGGGTGGACATTGAGTAGTGTGCTAGAGAGAACACTGGGTCTTGAAAGAGGGTGGACATCGATCGGTGTTCTAGCAAGGAAGCTGGGTCCCAATGGAGTGGACACGGGGCGGTGTTTGAGTGGGCCTTGAAGGGGAAGGAATGAATACCAACAAGGACGCTAGCACTAAAGGGGTGGATTTTGAGATCTTACATCGATTGGAGAGAATAAGCCTAAAGAAGACAATATCTGCTAGCGAGGACACTAAGCCACGAAGGGGATGACTAAGAAGCCTAAAAAAAACAATACCCGTTTGAGCTCCAACAAATTTGTTGTCCCAATTGAACTCAGAGGCAGCTTGACTCCACCCTTGATTGCTTACAACATAGCTCAAGTAATTGTATAGCCAAGCAGCTGCCCACAGCAACTCATCCTACAAGAACAAGACAAGGAAAAAGGATTAGCTAATAATAAAGGAACAGTAAAATGGGCAAGAAGCAGAGTAGGATCCTCTAAACTCATCAGCAAACTGAAAGAGCTGCCACCAAAACGACCACGTTTCACACCATTCTAAGTTAACCACAGAAGGTGCCGAAAGAAACAAACTAAAAATAGTTCTCACAGATATGGAGTGTTGAAGAAGGGCTCTTGAGTAATTGGCATCCACATGGCTGAATACAATGGAAGCGCCCGCAAGCGCAGCGGCGGCCTCCGCAGCGGCTTCGGTGCCTGGCGAACTAGGCGTTATCTTGTAAAGCGTTCGAGGAGTGTCCATGTCCTCCGGCCGCTCCCAGCACCGATGAGATCGCCATTTGCATCTCCTACCTGTGCAAATATATTTCATGTCTTTTTAATTTTCAAATTTGGAATATAATTCTACCCTTTAGTGTTTTTTTTTTCATAGTTAAATTATAATTTTAATCCCTCTTGGAATAATTTTTGAAATTTTCATGGTGATTAGATTAAAACTTTACTATAAATTTCGAATTTATATTAATAATGAACGTGACAGAATTTTAATGTGATAAATTATTTGCCGATGTGATAAATGATATTGTCTTTTTTTACTTTTTGAATTTCCTCACAATATTTTTAAAATATGTCTGCTAGAGAGACATGTACACCCTTCAAGGCTTAGCTTCTTTTCTATCGTATTCATTTTCGTTCTCACTCTTTTATTAATTCAATTGGAACCCTGCGACGCCCAGTATCTCTGGCTTTGATATCATTTATAGCCGTCCAAACTCCTCCTTCAAGGCTTAGCCTTCTTGCTGGCACATCACCCGATGTCCAGCTTTGATATCATTTGTAGCCGTCCAAACACCTCCTTCAAAGCTTAGCCTCATTGCTGGCACATCGCCCGGTATCTTGTTTTGATATCATTTGTAGCCGTTCAAACCCACCACTAGTAGATATTGTCCTCTTTGAATTTTTTCTTTTGAGCTCCTTCTCAAAGTTTTAAAATGAGTTTTCTCCGAAGATTTTTTCACATTCTTATAAATAATGTTTCATTCACACCTCTAACCGACGTGTAATCTCATTTTATTTTTGACAATGTAAACATATCTCAACTGATACTGTATCGTTGATTAAAAGATCGGAGGTTCGAATCTCCGTCACATATATTAAAAAAACATAAAAATGTGTAAGCCATGAATGAAAAGAAAGGGTGACGTTATAAATATAAATATATAAATAATAGATGAAAATAAGATTTAAGGAAATATATATTAATAGGAAATAATATGAAAACCTGAGTATAGAGTGTGGTGGGTGAAACATGAGCTTTGAATATGAAATCGGCGCCCCACCGGACGGATCCCCGGAGGTGTTGTAGTTGCATGACAGAACCCATCTCATTTTCATATTCAACGGCGGTCCAACTCAGCAATGTCACCGTAAACGCCATCGGCCACACGAACTTGACATTGTCTCCGGCATGGTAGTAACCCCCCACCAAATTCACCTGCAAAGATTTAACTCAATATTCTTATAATTAATATTCTTACAGCTTGACATTGTGTGCTAGTTTTGTCATACACTCTGATGGGCTCCGTCAGATAGGGCAGAGTCACCGCGCCACATGACTCGTTGAGCAACAGGTAACTTGCCTGACCTCTGCCCCTCAAAGAACAACACGGCCTTGTCCAGCGCATCGCTGTAGTTGAAGGGAGGATGTACTGCCCCACCGACGCCAAGGGTGGGCGAGACGAGGCCACAAAGAAGGATGGAAGTGGCCCAAATGAATGATGGAGGTAGTAGTAGCGGCATTGGATGTGGTAGAAGAGAGTTGATTAATAGAGATGATGAAGGAAGAGATGGGTATTTATACAATGAAAAGGTTTGAATTTTGAGACAAACCCATTTCCACTTTTACATCCAAACACCTAATTCTCCATAATCTTCTCTTCTCAAACCTTCCTCCTCCCTCCCTCTCCAATTTCCAGATTAAAGTCCCTCCTCTACTAATTTAGGGAATTATCATTGGTTTATAATCAAATAATACTCTTTCCATGGGTGTGAGGACTTTTGGGAAGCCTAAATCAAATCACAAAGCCATGAGCAGTTATGCTCAAAGTGGACAATATCATACTATTGTGGAGAGTCTGAGAGTCGTGTTCATCTAACACCTCATTATTTCATCTCAATTTCCCACATTTTTCCTACCCTTCTCACTTGTTTATAAATAATTAATGAGCATATATTCTTTGGGATACTTTCTTTCTTCAAACGGAACGAAGAGATAGAATCAGACCGATTCCCTAAATGTTTTTATGGATATTCCTCAATGTCCCGGCTATTCATGGAACGTGAGAAGCAGATGAATAATCATCCGCTTCCGGAAGAAATCGAAGAATTTCTCGAGAATCCTAAAACTTTCTTCTTTGACAGATGGTCAGAACTTCATATGGATTCGAATCCTATTTGAGAGGTTCACTAGACATCTAAAGAAAGAACCAAATATTTCTTTTATTCTATATATATACATATATTTATATATATTTCAAAGAATTTATTGAATTAATAATAATAATTAAATAGAGAACAAAATGCATTCATAGTATGGAAACAAAAAAACAAAAAAAAAAAAAAAAAAAATCTAAGATTAAAATTGTATTCGAATAAAATCACCCTTTTACTGATACGTGAATAACAAATTAATACATAATGGCTATAATAATAATTTGGTTCATTATGGTTCGGAGAAAATTAAAATTGGGTTTTAACGTTGAATGGATAAAATCTTGTAAATAATTTTTGTAGTTAATAAAAAAATCATAAAAATATTTTTTAAAATGTAGTACAAAAGTACAATAATAATCAATATAATGTGAGTAAAAAAAAAATAAAAAATAAACATAGAAATGACTCAGACCTTGTTTAAATTAAATATGAAAAAATGACATTTCACTACGTCGAGTTTTTATCTTAACGAATTTTTCGGTATTAAATGGTGTTATGAAGAGTAGCCCCATCTTGGTTGGCTGGCATGTAAGGGAGGCAATGGGGTAATTGAAGAGCACCGAACAAGAAAAAACGTGTAACTTTTGTCTGCCAAATCACATTGGAGTAGCAAATTCAAACTGGTAACTTGGAGATAATTAGTTCATTTGGCACCGAATTACTCCAATTTTCATTGTATACTTTTTCGAGTTCTTGTTCATTGTATATATAACTTCAAGCTATGCGTTTGTTTTGTGCTAATGGAAACTTGGTCCATTACATCACTGCATTTTGTTCAGATGAAGAATTCTTTGAGGCGTTAACAACGGAGGAAGTAGAAAAAAAAAGCTAAGAGATTAAGTAGGCACGAGTATGAAAACCAAATAGAATTACCAAAGAATCATGCAAACTTTAAATTGTTAGGCTCGTAACATATTATGATTTATGACCGATAAAACTACAGCAACCTAAGCATAGCTTTACTGGATATATGGCACGTGAAGTTCAAATCTTCACGCTGCACGAAAAAATCTATACCTATGTTTTATACTGTAATGGAAGCTAATTACATGAAAGACTTTACAACTGATATGCAATGGACAAAATGGGGCGTGGTATATCTTTACTCACGTGGCAAAAGAGCCAAAGGTAACGGAAGAACACCTGGGCATACACTCAATACTTGTAAGAGCAAGGAATTTCTTCAACATGTACTATCTTGTCCTTGGAACCAGTGTATCCAATCCATTGGAGCCTTGAGCCTGCGTGGATGGAGCACTGGGTTGAGTAGGAGTCGGGTTAGATGGAGGTCGAGCAGACTGTACAGATTGAGTTGGGTGGATAATTAAGTGGCCATGAGCATCAGAAAAAGCTCGACCAGAAAGACTGCCACGCATTCGACCCGAGGGCTGCCAGTTCTGCTCTGATGATGGATCTACCAAACCCGCAGCCAGGGTAACAGATTGAGACATTCCTCCAACATTTCTCAGCTCCCCAGCAGCTGGCATCCTAAGCCCATCAGGAGTTGTTTGGAGAGAATGGGCTGATCTGAAAGTTTGATTTTGTAATGACATAGCTGAAGATTGTCTCATCAGCTCAGCTCGCTGGGAAGCAACCATTCTTGCATTTTGACTATTAGGTGTTACAGCCGCATAAGAAGGTCCACTATAGCCACCTCCTACTTGACTCATAGCTCTTGAGAATGGTAATGATGGCCGGACATTATTGCTTGGATTCTGATTCCGGAGTTGGGACATCCTTAAATTGAGCGCTTGCTGAAGGTGAGGATTCTGGAAATCTGTTAATAGCCGCGTGGATGGCCTTAAAGCAGTCGATGCTTGAACAGATTGACCAGGAGTGAAGGAATGAGGATCCCGATTCTGGGAGTTTAAGTAGATAAATTAAAGGTTAACATACTCCACCAAAAGATTTAAATGTAAGAAAAGTTAGCATACTCCACCAAAAGTCATGGTCAGTGGGAAAAAAACAACATCAAAACAAATTAACACGTGAAAAATCATGGAAACAAGATAAAATTGCACCTGCGAGGTTGGTGGGTGGTGAAAGGGAGCTAGGTTTGTTGCATGATGAGAATCTCCAGGATGTCTCGGAAATTGTTGGCTCCTTTCTGAATCACGAGATATCGTATTTAAACCATCTCTGTTAGTTGGAATACTTGGTCCGACTTGAGAAGCTGAGGAAATGGTTGTTGTTCTTGAACTATACTGCTGGCCTGATGCTTGGGACGGATAAGGAAGGGCTTGAGCTGTAGTTGGCATCCTGCTTAGGGGTCTCGCTATTGATGTCGTCCTCCCGTACTCAGTGTTTTCATTTGAATTCAAAGCTTGAGTCTGCAAATTATTTTGATCGTACAATGCAGGAGACAAAAAGATGACATGCCCTGGAACCCCCGCACCATGGTTATTAAGGACAGGTGTAACAGGATTAGTCAAGACAGCCGATTGCATAAGGCCAGCAAAATTAGGTGCAGGCGGGTTATTACCAATTGGAGCATCTGTCCTAGCACTTGAGGTTAAAATCCTATCAGTATCTATTCCAGACCAAAAGTCATCGTCCAAGACAGCAGCAAAGTTTTTGTTACCAAGACAAGGTTTTTCGTCTTCAATCTCCAAATCGCAGATGTTAATATCATCATCAACTTCAATAAGATCCAACACATCAGGAACAGTAGACTCTTGATCCCTTTCATTCTGAAGGTTAAGAGAATCATCCAATGGCCGACCATCCCCATTATCGTTTTCAAGTATGGCCTTCCATGATCCATCTGCTGAGATGATCACTTCAGTAACGTTCTCAGCCACTTCTCTAATGACCTAAAGGAAATACAATGGATTCATAGAATGGAATAAAGCAATAAAGTTCGCAAATACACAAGAAATTAAGAAATGGTCTACCACTATACTTGCCTTCATCATATTTTGATCAACACGAATATCCAAAAAGCAAATGTACTGATTACAATGTGGACATCGCCAGGATGGTCTTCTTGAATTTATGCCAATAAAGTTGTAGAAATCAAAGCACTGCAGCATACAGAAAGACAGATATTAAACCTAAAGAAAACTTCCAAGATAATAACATACAGTAAATTCATATGAACTACAAGAAAGTCTAGCAAAAGAACTGAATACATATGTAGAGTGCCAAGGCGCATGCTACAGTTGCCTACCTAATTAAGTAAACTATTGGCATAATTTTTTGTTGCCTAATTTTCTTGTCAGAAATGATTTAAGTATCTGGAAAAGATTTACAACGATCCTGCTATAATTCAAGGTACATCAACACCTTCCAGATGCCATGGCAGGAAATGCTCACCTGAAGATGTTTACAAGAACGACTTTTCACAGGAACCTTGATTCGGGTATAGCTGTTTTATATTGAGAACAGGATGAAACAATCGCCATGTCAATTATTGAGTTGCATAAAAACTGAAAATTGAACCAATTGTAAACTTCATCTGGTGTTTAATGTGTGTATAAGAGAGAGATGACTTATATATATATATATATCCAAGTAACAAGTAAACATTGAGTACCTATCAAACACAAGATATGATAAAAACTTGGAGAGAAAAACCAGGCAAGCAGTAGACAAATTCAATACTAAAGGTCCAAGTGAATGATTAACTGTTAAAGATTCCCTCCATTCACTTTTGACATACAGATTTTCCCAACCAAGGCCTAGAGAATCGCATATCCAACAAGCCCGTGGTCTCTAAAACTTTCTGAAACTCAGTTCTATTCTTAGCTCTATCATGTAAATGAAAATACCCTTTCTCAGATTATTAAACCTACCAATTTTTGGTCAAGTGGAAGTTATTTTGCAACCCACCTTTTGGCTTTGGGACCTCTTTCCCCTCATTCGTATATTTCATTCATCAATGAAATATCTATTTCTTTTTTTAAAGAAAAAAAAGAATCAAATAATAACAATACATCAAATCATATCATTTATTAAAAGCAAAGAATTTATATCATGGTAAATAAAAATGATAAATATATTTAACTTTCATTTTGAATTATTTATCTATCAATAGTAAGGTTCAGCATAAATCTAATTAAAATTTTAAGTCATATGTCAATTAATATTACTCCAACGTTCCCACATGTAACCAAGATGTTTTTCCTTTTGTTAGGAATGCCATCATTCTTTGTGATGTACAGTTTGGGCAGGGAATGTGTATATATATACGTATATATTCAGTCCGACATAACCGATACAGGTATATGTTCATTAGTGCTCCATCTGCCACTTTCTTCAACATGCTACCGGTTCAATATCTTTAAGTTTTAAATCAGAAATTTCTTTCACGTTTTGGTGCACCTCCATCAGAGAAGTTGCAGTTATTTATTCACTTTTAATTTTTGTTAGTTTTATTATCCCGTAGCTTTGGTTTCGTGGGTTTGAACATTTAGCCAATCTCCAAAGGTTTTTCCATTTCAGTGTCAGGTAGTATGGTAAGCCCCTGACAGTCTATGGTGGATCAGCTGATTCATACCCCATTAATCATGCATCTCAGCAAATACATAGTTTCAAGCTTTCATTTTGGAACGACTCCTTGAGAAGGAAAATTCACACTTACATTTTGGAACAATTCCTAAGCTTCATTTTAGACCAGAGTTTTAATCTATATAAAACACAAGGGTATGTCATCACTTTCCTTCGATTGAAGTAGTAGAAAATAACAGTAATAGCAGTAACAAAACATGCTTCCAGCCAATTTGAGGGCTGGTAATTTTTCCATCCCCAAAAACACTGTTCTAGCACAAAATGAAAAGCTGACTCCCTTATAGCAAAGAATTCTCTTTTGAGGCTACTCATTCCCATGCCCCAAATTGTACAGCACCTCCCACAAACGAACTGTCCAGTGGCCATTCCCTTTCTACCCCTCCTAGAGTAAGTATTCACAATTGGGGGCATCAAAACCTATATTTCAGCATCCCCTTTCCCATGTATCCTGCCGGTACCTCACCCATCACTTCACGAATTATACAAGTTGGTCTCCAATTTTGCTACTTTCATAGATTTGGTTATGTTTAATCCTCTTTATTGGTGTAGCAAACATTCTTTCTCTGGCTATAGTCTCGCCTCTTTAATTACTGATTTGGAGATCTTTTATGTATTACACCCACCCTTCGGCAATAAGGAGCGTTTAACTCCTCTTATTTCATTCATCAATGGAAATGTTTCATTTCTCAAAAAATATCCATGAACAGTTAAATCTGATGCTTCCTCAATGGTGAAAATGAATAAAAATTATCTGTTTCAGATCAGAGACGAAACAGTTAAAGCCTATGCTAATTATCTAAGACATCAAGAGGAATTCGTACACAAATAGCATACAAAGAGCCTAAGCTAATTATCTCAAAGAGCCTAAGCTAATTATCTCAGACATCTAGAGGAATTCATACAAAATAGCATACAAATAAATCAAAGCACAGTAGTTTCTGGAAGTATTAGAATTGTATGCAAAAACTGACTATATAACCTTATGGGGCAATTAAGAGATATTCGTGATGGGCCCTCGATTATATCAGAATCTGAAACCCAAAATAAAATTATATTAAGCAAAGCACATCCAAAACCATGGCATAAAGAAATGTGAATACATTTAAGCCAGACACCCTAACTGAATAATAAGGTATAATGATAAATAAATAGAATATAAAACAAAAAACAACAAAAGAAGATACCAACTTCCCTTCATAATTGTAGCTATACCTGAATCCACAGTAGACACAACCGGCTGTACATAATCTTGCAGCACCGAGGAGTCAGGCAGTGGTGCAGTACCCATAATGGCAACTGCTATAACATAATGACCTAAACAAAGATTAAATGTCCTTTTAGGGTTATACTCTAAAATAGTAACTACCAAGACGCTTATAATTGGAATTATACCATAACTTACCATTGAAGTTACCAATCGCTTGGAGAAGATTTGCTCCTAATTTAAGCATATGAGTAACATTCGTTGGAAGCTGTGGCCCAGTATCCTTAAAAAAGATATGATGCTAGTAAGAAGATTCAACTAGTAGATGTAGAAGAGTCTTGTACATCTGAACTAACCATGAATATATTTGTCCTTCCATTGACTCCCTTCCCATTGACAAGAAAGCTATAGATTATAAGAAAATGGAATAAACAATATAGCATAGATATAATTGAACTTAGTTCCATCTCAAAGGAAGGGATTTGCGTGTTAGACATACTTAACCTGTGGAGGACTGATTATGCAAGCAGACGTCTCAGTATTATCCTTTTGAGCAACAAACAGTAGCTGCAACGAATATCAATTTGCAAATATAGAATTTAAGAGGAAGAATACTGGTGGACTACACTTATAGTGAATAACAATCAGAAATATTTGAAGTTTGATGGAGTTGTTGTTCACATACTTACATGAACAAACAATTTTGACCCCTAACCTTTTCTATTTTCATCCTACTAAAGGATAATACATGGTAACATCCATTTGACCAATCCAAAAAATTCTAATAGCTAGATATATAAACCAAACTAGATATCATCGATATTTCATTTAACTTGAACTGAACACTAATCATGTAAACAGTCAAACATGAAATTGTAGTAAACTCCTGGAGCCAACTATTCAACATATTAAATATTCCACAAGTTTATTGATACCAAATAGAGTAAGGTCAAGTGACATTGATGTAAGGTGCCTACACTTGTAATTGCTCTGTCTTGTTGTTTGTGTTTTTTGCTGATTCTCTAACTCTGTTTTTAAAAAACTGTAGCCATTGGGATTAGTTGTTTTAATTAGGTATTTACACGACAAGCTGTCTTAATGCTAGTATAGATACTAGCCGTTTTATTCTTTGGAAGAAATAACCTTCTTTTATAAGATCTTATCACATGGATCTTACACCAATACACCAGATATACTCCAATTCCAAACTTGGTGATCAAAGCTGTCGGGAGACTTTATGGTATCCGAAAGAAAAACATTCATGAAACCAACTTATTATTATTTGATTCAAAGGAAAGAACACTAAAGCTAACTAAATAAACAATATAAAAAACCCTCATGGGAAAATTCCCAGTTCCACTAGCCTCTAAAATATACCAGTAACTTACTATTTTATCCTGCTGTGAAAACTGCATTGTCTTTGAAATATTGAAATCTGTAGCAAACACTCCATAACCAGGCTAGCACAGATAAAACATTAATGTCAAGGTATATCCAAGAAATAAATTAAAATTTTTAAAATATTTTAGGAAAGAATTAAGCAGAGAGACAAGTAACCACCTTAACTTCCATAGCCGCAACAATCTGGCCGAGCTTCAAGTGCGGAAAAAATCTGGGTGCGTATGCAAAAAGAAGGCAAAAAGGAAACCATTTCAAAATAATCAACTCAAAACCCAGCATGACCAACAAGGTACATTAGAAATTAAATGATAAGTCTGTTGGTGATTGATGGTAATAAAATGTGTGAGTTAGAAAAAGGGAGGGAGGCATATTTTGGAATAGTTTCTTTCGAGAGAACTAAAGCTCTCTAATGTTCAGTAAACCTTCGTATTTTCTTTTGACAATACAATACATCTGAACCCCTATATTATTGAGTTCCATCTTAAGTTTACATTCCTATTAAATTGGTACTTGAGAATTATTTTCTTGAGAATTGATTCTAAGTCTAGAGGAACATAACTAAAAACAAGAAATATTCTGGAGGAGATAATACATAATTGCAGTTAGCTTGAAGAAAAATAACAGGACCAAATTGAAACACAAGACTAAGGGAGAGGTGCAAAGTGAATAATACTTACCTACTGACAAGTTAGTAGACATTTTCCTACTGACCACCATAAAAAGCTAGACAGCTATTTATTCTTTAAAAGAAAAGAATATATCTTCTCTCTTCTCGTTTTGCTATCCTCTCTCTTAGTGGTCAAAATCCTAAGGGTGGTTTGTAGAAAATTCCTAATCACTGATGAGAAGGATGAGAAGGTAAGCATCTATTCCATCCAAGTTCATCTAAAAGAAAATTGAAGTGGAGAGGTGAAGGGAAGAAGATGAAGTAGTCGAATTCAAACCCTATGAAAATCTGGACAGCACCTCATGAACCAAGGGGGGAGGACTGAGTAACGTCTAAAAGTCTAGAAAACATTGGCAAAGGTAGCGTAGAGTCAAAATACGGAGAATCCTCTAAGACCTAAACTCATACAGATTAAACTTAAGGCTCACAAACCATACACTTACTGAAGAATCACGAGTTAAAGGATGAAATTTATAAGAGGGAGTTCCTTTGGACTCTAATAGCTGTTTTTTGAAGAAATACTTAGTTCTTAAACAGATTGACAATGGAAATGTTTTGGAAATGGGATTGTGCTCGACAATGTACACACACACACACCAAAAAAAAAAAATAATAACTTGTCCAATAAAGGTTAAATTTTTGTTAGTGGGGGCAGCATATCTTTGAGAAAAAAGGGTTTTTTTTGTTATTCATTTTCCATAATTAGTTCCATTAAGGAAAGGATTATTTGAGGGTTCTTTTTTGGGACTGTGAGGTAAGTGGTGGAGTTTAAAGAGGATGGGGTTCTGGTGCTTTTCTTGCAATGAGGATTATCATACTTCGTAACTTTTCATTGATATCCATCCTTTTCCGAGAAGAAGATAAAAGAAGACAGAATGCTGATAAACCAAAAATGAAATTCACACCTTTCCATAACTGCAGTAATCGTGGTAAGGGAATTATTTGGTCCAGTATTAGTATCTCCAAAGAAATCACTACCAATCTACATGACATAATAATTTCTCATCAAATAAAAAGATTAAAAATTCCAGAAATGAGCGCAAACTCTTATTAAGAGGACAAGTACCATAATATTTTTAGGGAAAAATAAAATAAAAAGAACCTCATTAGCAAGACTGTAGAGATCCTCTGCCTCCTTTTCTGAAAACCATCTCACCTTGCAAGCATTCTACCAAGAAAAATATATAAGAAAGCTGAGATATTTGTAACCAGATAAAGCTTCAAAATTATTTGTATTACCAAAAAAAGAAGCCAAGTGACTAAATCATAGTGTTGACTAACAAAAAGAAAAAGAAAATTTCCTCGTGGGCAAAAAAAATTTCAAGCCAAGAGGGGAAAACAAAAAACCTGAGTATCTTATGTCTTTCTGCATCATTGTTACAATGATTTCCAATGAGCATATTTATGAAGATTATTTCAATTGACCTTAACATTTATAACACCCAAAGAGATGCTAGAGAGGTGGATAATTAAGCTAACAAAGGTTATGCATTGATTTCAAAAGTGAGTACAGAAAGGAGAAGTGCCGCCTGTGTAAATACCCGGGGCTTAAGGAAAGAAGACTTAGTTACAACTAAGATAAAAAATAATAATAATAATAATAACAATCCTAAGGACTTAACTAAAATTAAGACAATTACAAGTTTGGCACGAGGCCTACACACAGATAGTATGACCCCAAATATGGAAAAATCTCATATTTATATATATATATTGATAAAAAGAAGAAAGAAAACAAGGGCATACAAAAAAGAAGCCCACAAGAGAATGGTCTTTTTTCTATGTTTGATAATGAAATAATTGAAAATTAACTTCAAATGACCAAAATTTTAGAAATGTTGAAATGTTTACGAAAGCTGCCTTTGTTCTCTGTTAGATGATGAGCAATCCAAATTGAAGGCTCCTCCTTCGTCAATCATTTCCTCTTCCCATGATGTTATGGAGTCAAGGCTCCCATTGGATCTCCCTAAGCTGAGTTCAGTGTCCTGTTCTCGTTCCCCCTTCACCAAGGAAAATCTCTTTCAATATGGTGGCGAAGTCAATATTACATTTAATGAATTTAAGCCTACAGTTTTAGTTTTCAAAGGGGTTCACTTGATGTTTCTCGTCACTTTCTGCTGCCTCATCGCTTATATCAGCTGAAGTTCCTTTTTATTAGCTTAATCGGTCATCGGTGCTCAATTATGCCTTTGGTTGTTGATTCTTCAGTTTGGTGGCTCTCGTTGGATATTTTTGGTGGTGTTGGCTGGCTTTGGGGCCTCTTATCCTCCTTGTAGCTCTTCTTTCCTTTTTGGTGTATGCAGCTACGGCTTGTCTTGTGGACTTTCCTGCCTTTTTTTTTAGGGGGGTTTTGTTAGGTTGGTTTCTATTTGTTCTCAGAATGCTTGTTTTGCTCTATTTAGGTTATTTTGGTTGGGTGTTTTGTTCTTTTCTCTCCATATCGAAGTTGTATCCATGAACTTTTTTATATCTTTTCATCAGTGAAAAGATTTTTTTTTTTTTTTTTTTTTTTTTTTTTTTAAAAAAAAAAAGATAGCATAGCAGTTCATAGTAAAGTTAAAAGCTCCAAAAAGAATATTCTAGCCATTGCTAGCTGATGTAAAAAGAATGAAACTTCCTCTTCTCCTCCAATTTAAACTTAAAGTCGAGTGTTTCAAGATAAACTACTAAACTCCATAGATAAACTTCATTTGTAAGCTACTCACCAAAAGACTGTCTATCCCTAGAGTTGCTGCTGAAATTGTTACTTATTTATAACAGATTACTACTCATCTCGAACATTTATTTAATCATACTGTAACATTAATAAAAAAAAAATGTTGCAACATAAACAAATGTGAACACTAAAAAACTTAGTCACAAGTCATATAATATAAAAATATGACACAAATGCAAAAGACGAAAAAAAAATTACCTTGGTGGATATCATGAGCACCATGACTGCTGCTTTTAAACGATGAGAATGTTTCTTCTGATACATCTGGACAAATAAATATTCTATGTGAACTAATTCTTTAACGAACTCATACTAGAGAAGATATTGCAATCAGATACAAAATTCTGAATAAATAACTGATACAAAGTCACTTAACATGAGTCTACAACCCAATCTAAATATTATAGAGATAGGCTAACAAACCATCTTCCAAATCCAAATGCAACCTTACGCCCAACATCTTAAACCCCCACCCCACCCCCCTGCCCCCCATACGTTTAAGTTCTAGTAACTCAATAGGCAGTTCAGCCCAACCTACTAAATGACCGGCCAAAATCTCTAAGGTATAGCTTAGAACCAAAACAAGAGTGCCAAATAATTTGAAGATGACACAATCAACTATTTGAGAAGGTGTAACATTTTGTAGTGAGGACACCAAAACGAGGAATGAAAATTAACAGGTAATTTGACAGAAATTAGTCATTCTAGGGACATGAACGATCTTAAGTTGCTGCTTAAATAGACCAGCATTTTATAATTTAGAAAAAAGGGAAATGAAGTATTCTTTTTCCCTTTTTTTTTAATCGGAGTGGGGCAAATAGATTTAAAACACCAGAATTTCCTGTACATCTAGAATAAAAGATATTACCTGTTTCAAGAGATTGGGTAAGCCGTGAACATTAGATGGAACAAAGTTGTTTGCAATTGCAAAGTCAATACATCTGTATTATCAACGTTAATCAAGTGAAGTCAAGAAAGATGATAAATCGATGATTATGAGCAGAAGCTAAGGCACATACATAAAAAGTATTAGAAAAAATTAAATTGTTAAAACACTAAATCATAAATAATACCCATAAACTTTGCCCCTGTTTCAAAAATACTCATATTCTTTCAAAAATTGTAATATTACCCTTAACCTTTTTATAAATATTTCAAATACTTGGAGTAGAAAGACGTTTAAAATGTTGAATGAAAAATCAACATAACTAAATATTGTTCTTTTAGACTTAACCTAGATAAGCATCCTAGTTCCTGCCAACATCGATTTTCTGTACAACATTTTAACGGATTTCTAACTCGATGGTAGTTTTGAAACATTAAGAAAACTCAAGGGTTACATTGCAACTTTTGAAAGAAAGTAGATATTTTTTTAGATAAGGGGCAAAGTTCAAGAGTATTTTTTTACCATTTAGCCTTAGTAAAAAATACTCCTAAATTTTGCTCTTTGTTTCAAAAATACTTTTATTCTTTCAAAAATTGAAATTATCCTTAACTTGTGACAAAAAAAATCAACATGGCAGTAAACCTAGAATGATGTGGTGAATACTAGGACACTTGTCTAGATTAAGTCTAAAAGAATGACATTTCGTCACGTCAACGTTTTGACCAATATTCTAGTAGATTTTTTTGCTCAAAGGTAGTTTTGAAATATTTAAGAAAGGTCGAGGGTAATATTGCAACTTTTGAAAGAAAATGGGTACTTTTTAAACAAATGACAAAATTCAAGGGTATTTTTTTATAAATTTAGCCTAAAAAATCCAATTTTGTTCACACCAGTAAGAACTAATAATTATAAATAACATTTGAGACAAACAAAAGTACATAATTAAAGATACAGAGGTATTTACAACAGTAACCTTGCACGACAGGAAATTAAAGATATAACATGAAACTTGTATAGTCAAACACGTGAAGTGACATCACAATAGAACAAGAGACCGCAGAGTTCAGGAATAAGTGAGAAATTCATTCTAAGTTGTCACCTTCACCATAACCTAAAAATCCTGAATGAGGCATTTGACTTGAGTTAAGAGTACAATAGAAGTACAAAGCTGATACAACAATTGAGTGCTATAATCCAATAATATTACTGTTAGATAAAACAGGAAAGCACGAATAAGGGCACAAACATTCAACAGGCCTGCTCTCTCACAAAATACACAACACATGGTAAATCCCCACGGACAACTACACTCCTAAGTCCTATCATATGCTAGCATAACCGAATAATGGCCACTGGTCCCCCCATACAATTACCAAAAAAAATTATCTGATCCCTAACCGACTCCCTCCATCTTGCATACAGCATGTCTCCTTACCAAAATAAATAAATAAATAATAAAAAATAATTGTATGCGATTTTCCAGGTCTATGAAGCATGACTGGGAATCACAACCACGAAAGAGAATCACCTCAAAATAATTTTAACAACAGTAAGAGGAAAATCATTCGTTCAGCTTTAGTGGTAAATGAGGTGGTTAATCAAATCTGAAGGATGAAGAAAGAGGATGTTCGTTTTAATAATATACCTCAAAAACTCACACGATCTTGTGGACTGACGTTTTCTTTTTCCTCTTAGAAAAGAAAGGTTAGCAGCAATGGCAATGGACATAAAATTTGTAATCGTATATTAAGGGAACCAGAAGGAAGAATTCTCCCCTCGAGAAGTTTGAGGCAACAGAATTCTTTCTCCTCTTTCTTGTCATCTTAGTCTTTTACGTTCTTAATAGATTATGAGGAAAGAGAAAGAAAAAAAAAATGTCTTGCTTATTGTTTTCTCGAGGTCCCCTAATATTGGCAGCAAATAATTCAAACTATATCACCTTCATTTTGCCGCAATCTCCTATACTTTTGGCTTAAGATGATAAAGAACTTGATAACATTATCCAATTGATGCTAATTTCATAGCATCAACTAGTATGATAATTAGTCTAGCCAAAAGAGCGCTTGCTGGCAATAATATCAATCAAAAAGAGGTGTGTGACAGAAGCCAAAAGGCCATGATGTTAAGTTGGAGCTTGGCCTCAGAACTTTGGGGGATTTTGACGTAGGTGATTCAGGGTATTGTTTGTGATTTACTTTATAGTTGATATGATTAGATTAATAACTTTAACTAACCGCTTATCTTTTACTTAGATTGATAGATGGTTTGTTTATAACATTGTCCCAAAAGTCCCATAACGAATAAAGGTAGGCCTTGGCCCTGGAAAACAACTGAGTTTTGAAAACAAAATACAGGAAGCATGCAAAAGTTAACTGCAACCACTTGTTTAAATATTCTTTCTCCATAAAAAGAAACCGACTTTCGAAATATGTAGGCATCTCTTCTTACGAAAAAGAAAAAAAAAACAAAAAAGTGCTTTCAGACTCATCTTTTTCATGATGAAAACCATTCGTTTCTTTAATTTGACACTACTACAGTGAAGGAAAAATCACAAATCATGCATCATGCAAGAAAACGCAGGAAATTTTCAAATCAAAGAGAACAGTCTGAACCAATGCTGCAACACAATACTTCCAACCACGCCCAAATGCCGTCTTCCAAACAAACTACTCGACACTCCATTTTCTACCAACCACCTAAACTGTAGGTATTCGTATTACCAGTCGCAAATCCTCTCAACTAACAAAATTTCAAGAAGAACATACAGAGCGAATTTCTACAATAAGAACAATAAACCGACTTGGAAACCCTAAATGATTCATAAAATAAATAAATCAATCAATCAAAACCTGGCAAGGGAAAAGCAGAGATTGCAGAAATAGGCAGGGTCGATTTGATCGTAACGGTTGACGTGCGAAGTTATACCATCGATGTACAAGGAAATTCTATTCGAGTACATCTCATACGGCAATGGTGTACCCATCTTCAGCCGCCCACCGGAGCAAAACCCCTTCCCTCCAGCTGTATGAACGATGCTTCAGCAAACTCGGAGGCGGGGAAATCCGTAACTGGCCAGTATGTTTCCTTCCTTGCAGAGTAACTAAATTAATGGTGGGAAAATAATATAAATTAATTAATTTTTATATAAATTTCCTTATTTTTATATAAATCTTGATTCGAATTTTGATTCGAGTATAAATCGTTAATAAACTTGATAATCTTTCATATTCTCCTAACCTTAATCTGAACTGAAATGTTTTTATATTTCAATTACTACAAAATTAGGGTTTCATATATTAATTATTCGTAGAATAGAGGAAGTTGAATTAATTAAATGGTGATGTTTTAAATATGAATCAGTGAAGATAATCAACATTAATTAATGAGGAAAAGAACATAAATTGAATTTTCGTGGGCTGCATCCATCACCAAACCCCATTTGGAAAAATCAAAGTTAATTGGTGAGAAAATGAAGTTGGTACCACATTTTCCTGACTCTATTTTCCATTAAAATGATGTGTACACAAAAACTACTCTTTCTTAGGTTATCGTATTATTAATATTAATAATCTTTTAATTTTCTTAATTTAAGCCCGTCTACCCACTCAAACTGTAATAAAATAAGTAAGATAATTCACGCAGATAGCGTCTTAATGCTACAATGAGCACCTAAACGAAATACCATTAGTCAATTTGCCTTATATGGGGCAACCTTCCAGTGACTCCAAGTATCTCGATGGTGTTGCTCGAGCCACACAATTCTTAAATTACATATAATTAAAAATTGACGAGTCCTACATGCGTAAAAGCAACGGTGTGAACATCTTATGTTTGGTAGGAGTACATGAACTTGGTCCATTAAATAGGTTTTTTATTTAAATTACGAGAAAAAAAATTTCAATCCCTTCACACATATAACAAATAAAATACAATCAACCGGTGCCATATATTTATAAGTATATGAATCTTAATTTAAATATTTAGAATTCATCCTAAACAAGTATATGTATGCAAAAAAAAATATAATAATAAAGGGGACAAAAGTAATATTATATATATATATTAATGGAAAATGAAAGGTAGTTGTTAATTTCCACCAATTAGTTCACTAAATAAAATCCAACCACCCAAAATAATCGACAAATATATATATATATAATCGGTAAAATATTTAATTATATTTATATATAATAGTTTATAACAAGGTAGTCACAAAATTTTAAGATTTAAAGTCTAAAATTAATTATATTATGAAAGTTCTCCAATCAAAATTAAAATTTTAACTTAATAACAATAATTAATTATGGAGTTAAAATTCAAAATAAAATAAAATGTAGCATAATGGTATATATCTTCTATTTAATTATTGAAGTTTCGATTTGTTTCACATTAATTTAAAATCTTCTAAAATACCTATTTTGGTTTTTTACTATTATATATCTTTTTTTATTTTGTTAAAAATAAATAAATAGTCATGATAAAAATGTATAGGATTGTCAAATTTTAGATTATTTTTGAAGTTTGAAAGTTAAATTTATAATTTAATTTAAAGAAAAAAAAGTAAAACGAATAAAATTACAACACTCACAAAAAAAGTTTAAAAAATTATATTACTATTATTAAAAATATATCTATTAAAATTTAAAATTAATATTAACACTTTTGAGTATTTTTTAAATATAATAGTGATATTTTTTTAAAAAAAGTTTAATTATATTAAATAAAGTTTTTAATAGTATGGCAATTTTTCTCTTCTTTTTAAGTGTTTAAATGTATTTTGAAAAGTTGAAAGCCTATTTTTATTAATTTATATATATATATATTTATAACTAACAGACCGGAAGACTTGAAAAGACCGTAATAATAAAAAAAAAATAAAAAAAAAATTGTAGAGAAGAAGAGGGGAGTTGGTGGGAGGAATTTTTTATTTTTTATTTTTATTTTTTATTTTTGTAGCGGCGGGGCCCATTCGTTTTTGTCCCAGTTTTAAACGTAATTAAGCTTCTAGAAGCACCATATACAGCCTACCTATTTTGCAACCACCACTCGGAGTTTCCATTTCCTGATTTCCACGTGTCTCACTCTCAACTCTCACAGCCTTTTTCTTTTTTCTTTTTTCTTTTTTTTTTTCTTTTTAATGGTGGCATTACTGTAACGAAATTTTGTGGACTCAATTTTTAACATATACTTAGATGTATTTACACATTTTCCCGTCCCTCAAAATAATTGGAGCAGAAATTAATTATACTCTTAATTATAAAAAATACCCATTTCCTTAAATTCTATCTCCTTAAAACAAAATAATTTCTTTTTTCATATCTTACATTAAAATGAGTTAAATCACAAAATATACCAATCCTTTTTTATTTCAATAGATATTATTACGATCAAATAAAAATAAATAAAAGATTTTAGTTTGGTGGTATGAATGGATGACCAACTTTGACTTAGGTTTCTCGTGAAATGAAAGGTTAATAATGAATAAGCGACCAATAGAAAAGTTTAAATACATTAACCATTGAAAAGACCGTACTATTATTCAATTGGTCATTGACTTTGACTTTGCTTATTTTTATCCGCCTGCCTTGTAGCTTTAGAATTCAAAGTCTTCTTGTTCTCATGTATCCAACCAATTTAGCATCGACATTTTCCAAAGTTCGTGAATAATTTTAGTGTGTGTAGGGTGTTTGATGAACATATATGATATTGAACGTTGATTTGGTGAGACAACCAACTTGATCGAAAAAAATTAATGATCGAGTGCTTCAAACAAAATTCCAATCATTCCCACGAGCAAATGTAAGTCCTTCCCCAATAGCTATTATTATTATTATTATTATTATTATTATCTCATTAAATGCATATCTTTAACTAATTAATTAATTAATTATTCATCCCGTGAGATGATCCGCGTAGAAAATGAAAAATAAAATAAAAATAAAAGCAAAAGGATTGATTTTGGAATATTTTAAATAATCGGTGAACGATGTAAAGGGCGTAGTTGGTGAATTGAATGGAGGAGTAAATTTTACGTCTTTTAGGGTCAAACAGCTTTAAAGCGGAGTTGACTTTATTTAATATTTATTCTTAATATATACCATTATTTATTAATTAATTTCTCCAATAATTTTTCTGTCCATATTCTTTTAATCCCTCTAAACGGTGGCTGTTTTTATTTCCCCTATTTAAAAAAATTATCAAAAATACATCTCGTGATATATTATATATATAATTTTTATAAATCAATAAATTAATCATTGGAATTTAATAAATGGCAAACAGATTGAACTAAAAAAGTGGCAAACAAATCAAAAGAAGTCAATAACACACTCTTCGGATATCCACTAATATGTGACAAATAATCAAATGTTCATATTTTCTTGAATGGGTAATGATTTAATTAAATCATGTTATCTTATATTGTATTATGATGCCTTGTGGTTCAAAATTTCCATCCAAAGCCTTTATTATTAGGTTTCTATGGTTAACATTCATCAAATTGCTCCATCTATGGTGTTTCAAAATTCATCCATTCAAACTATATACATCAAAAAAGGATCATTATGGTAATAATCCTAATATTTTGGGAAATTGCAAAATAAAATTAAAAAGCTAGTTTCTAAACTCGATGGAGCTAATAAACCCTTATATACTCTTCCTAATTGTATGTTAGTTTTTTTTATTGGGTGTTAGATGTGATCAGAGTCGAGTCGAACTTAATTGTATTAGGGAATAATCATGGGTTTGTGATCAAATTTAGGTTTATGTTTATGATTTTCATACGAACCATAATCCATATTGCCTTCTTAAATTTGAATGGAATGGTAAGTGTATGAACGCCATTGTTAGAATTAAGTTTAAAGTATGATTAACTGATTACTCAAACTAAATTCATGAATTAATTAACTGATTACTGAAGCTAAAGGAGCCATTAATTTTGTAATCTTATCGAAAGACATTTAGGAGTTGGAGCAAAATACAAACAATCTGGCGGTCCCACTCCCACATCGTTCTTTCCTCCTAAAAAACGCACAAATATGTATATATTCCCTTTTCCATTTCCGCTCTCTCTCTCTCTCTCTCTCTCTCTCTCATCACTCTGTCCTCTCCTCCCACACCCGCGTCGTCTTTCTTTCTCTTCTCGCCCCACTTTCTCCGGCTCCACCACCACGCCCTTTTTTGAACCCCCAGCTTCTGACGACGCGTTCTGCCACACAATACTTTCCCCCATTACTAACCAAACAAACCCCCCCCCCCCCCCCCCC
>NW_019272032.1:3032518-3035636 GCF_002738345.1 Cucurbita maxima | reverse complement strand
CCAAACAACCCCCCCCCCCCCCCCAAAAGTTCCTTCTAGACGTTCTTCTCTGCTGTTACCTTCTTCTCCTACCTCGCATTCTGCTTTTTATTCTTTTTTTTTTTCTTCCCTTTCCCAATCTCGCCATGCCCAGATACCAATATGCTTTGAATTCAATCCGCTTTGCTCCGAATCTCTGTCCCTTTCCTGTTGTTTCTCCATCACTACTGCCAGATTCCGAGCGTCTTTTCTGATTTTGCTTCTTTCATACTGCGAACTGTTGTTGCATTATTCATTTCTATTCAGAATCTCTACCTCTAGCCTTGTAGCGGTACACGTTTAGCCGTTGCGGCTGATGCTTGTGGTTTTTTGGTTGTGTGTGTGAAGTTGTTGGAAGGAAGGATAGTTTTGGTTTGTGGATAAATGAAGGGGGCTCCGAAGCATGAGCGGCGGTGGGCTTCGGATACGGTTCCTGGAAATGCGAAGATGAGCGCAGGATCGTCTCCGGGAACGGAGTCTAGTGCGGCGGAGGAGTTTGTTGAGGTGACTCTTGATCTACAGGACGATGATAGAATCATCCTGCGGAGAGTTGAGCCGGCTACCGTTGTCAATATCGATAGCGCCGTCTCTGTTGGATCTGAAACTCCCAAGTCTTCTTCGCTGTCGAGATCGCCGACGTTTAAACGGAGCTCGTCGAATTTGTTGCGTCAATTTTCCCAGGAATTGAAGGCGGAAGCGGTCGCTAAAGCAAGACAGTTCTCACAGGAGTTGAAAGCCGAGTTGAAGCGATTTTCCTGGAGCCATGGACATTCCTCCAGTGCTGGAAACGGATTCGACTCGGCGTTGGCCGCTCGAGCTCTGAGGAGGCGACAGGCTCAGCTTGATCGCACTCGTTCCGGCGCTCATAAAGCGCTTCGCGGCCTGAGATTCATTAGCAGTAAAACCAATGGTGTCGATGCCTGGAACGAAATCCAGAACAACTTCGATAAGCTCGCCAAGGATGGATCCCTCTACCGCTCCGATTTCGCACAATGCATAGGTTTGTTCGTTACCTAATCTGGAACTTTTTCTCTTCAAAATTTTCTTCGCTCTGTAAAATCTTAGTTCATCAAATTCTTAAATTCCTTTTCGTTTACTAGGAATGAAAGATTCAAAAGAATTCGCTCTTGAACTGTTCGATGCTTTGAGTCGGAGACGAAGATTGAAGGTTGAAAAAATCAGCAGAGACGAACTGTTCGAGTTCTGGTCACAAATCACCGATCAAAGCTTCGATTCGCGCCTCCAGATCTTCTTCGACATGTAAATGATTATTATCCATCTCTTTACTTCAACTTTAAGTTAATTAAAAAAAGCAAGAACACAAAACGACACCGTCTCATCACCAAGAAATGAAACCGACTGCTGTCTTTTCAGAGGAGCCAGTTTTTCAATTTTCGTATTTTACCACCGTCAATTTTTTTTTACAGGGTCGATAAAAACGAAGACGGCCGAATTACCGAAGAAGAAGTGAAAGAGGTGAGTTCAATTATTATTTAACTCCGTTGATATTTATATTACATTTAAATATTATTTTTATGGATTTTATTCTATTTTTCAAATATTCAGCTGTAAAAGAAGCTGTATAAACCTTGCTATTTTTTAATTTTGAAATTATATTCCTCTTTTTTTAATGAGAATTTTATTATTCTTTTTACTTGCTTTATATGTTTGAATAAAAAGATATAAAGATTAAGAGATAAAAAACTTAGAGATAATAAGCTTAAAACTTAGTTTGCCAAAATAAGGTTTAAGACTATGATTTGATTTAGTGGAGCGGAAAAGGCTTTTGTCTCCATTTTTGTCATCTACTGTATATATTAAAAAATCGCATGGAATTAGCATTATGAACATGATGGGATTAAATTAAAATATTAATAACCTAATCTATTCAGACTAATTAGTCTACTCCACATCAAGATTCCCATCATGATAATGATTCCAATTCCCCTTTTTAAAAAGCAGATGNCTGACTTTTTTTTTTTTTTTTTTTTTTTTTTTTTTTTTTTTTTTTTTTTTTTTCAGAAGGAAAACAAAAATGGCCTTCATATACATATATATATATATATTTTTTTTTTTGCATTACCTTAATTCATTTGGTTTGGCCAGCAATCATTTTCGTTATAATAATATCAACGGTAGGAAGGATTTGGTAATCTCAAGCCTGAAATTTCCTAAATTAACCACTCCAAATTGCAATATTATAATGAATTATTGTTCTTGTTGAATTCATATTTCTACTCCTACGTTTCCTGCTCTCAAGTCCCAAGCATCATGATTTCATACGTTTTTGTTCAGCTATTTATAGTCCGGATCTATTATCTATTTTAATTTGCAAATTAACCCTCTTGCAGATTTAAGAAATAATTATGAAAATGTTAAATGTAAAGTTATTTAAAAATGGTTGTCCTAACCAGAACTTCCAATTTTTTAAGTAGGGTTGGTGGGGACTTTTTGGTTACAATATGCCAAAGGTTTGCAAAATTATATCATAATTATGTTAATTTACTTGTTTTAGATTATTATGTTGAGTGCTTCTGCAAACAAGCTATCGAGGTTAAAGGAACAGGCAGAGGAATATGCGGCCCTCATCATGGAGGAGTTGGACCCTGAAAGGCTTGGCTATATTGAGGTTAGTTCTCTTCTCCTACATTTTTTTTAATGGAGCTACCTTTCATTATTGTTTTTCCACTATTTTTAAA
Source organism: Cucurbita maxima (assembly GCF_002738345.1). Taxonomy (NCBI): domain Eukaryota; kingdom Viridiplantae; phylum Streptophyta; class Magnoliopsida; order Cucurbitales; family Cucurbitaceae; genus Cucurbita; species Cucurbita maxima. Next base: position 3,032,919 of record NW_019272032.1, on the reverse strand, counting down.
TTTTATAAATTTATTAGTTTTCCAATATTGTGTCCAATTGTTTCATAATTATAAAATCCAGCTCAATGACTTGTTAAACAGAAAAAAAAAAAAAAAGAAAAATCTCTAGCCAATTTTTGAAGTTCGAACATTTGTTAGTCACAAATTTGAAAATTTAGGAACTTGTTAAACATTTTTTTGAACTTTATGAACCTATTTTATAAAAAGTTCAAAGATTTTTGAACTTCTTATTTAACATATATTATATTATTGAAGTTTCTTCCGAAAATTTCATAAATAAATAAAAATTGAACTCCTACGCGTTTGTAATATCTTTAATCATTGTATTTAGACAGGTCTTTGTTCTTTGTTTTTTTTTTTTTTTTTTTTTTTTTTTTTTTTTTTTTTTTTTTTTTTTTTTT
>NW_019272032.1:3013097-3032401 GCF_002738345.1 Cucurbita maxima | reverse complement strand
TTTTTTTTTTTTTTTTTTTTTTTTTTTTTTTTTTTTTTTTTTTTTTTTTAATTATTTAGAAAGATAGTTTTTTGCAAAATAGTTTTCTAAATAAGAGCGTCTCGTAATACTTTTGACTTTTCTCCCCAAAAAGTTGTTGGCTTGAAATCTTAATATTTGAAATGCCACATCCTTTTGACTTGTGACATGTCTAAATATTTATTATGGTTGATGGTGTTTTAGCTTTATAATATAGAAATTACAATCGGCTGCGAACTATTTTTTATTTAATTTTTAACAAAATTTAATTTATCGATTGGGTTGTTCTATTAACTTGGAGATGTAGTTGGCTGCCTAAATCCCTTTTATACATTTAAATATTTAATTAACTACATCAATGGTTTGACTAATTTTTGTTGAAGTTTGTTAATGATTTAAATAATGACGATTTTGCAATTTGTGTGGTGATCGCGTGGTGCAGCTGTGGCAATTGGAAACCCTTTTGCTACAGAAGGACACGTATCTGAATTACAGTCAAGCCCTCAGCTATACCAGCCAAGCACTGAGCCAGAACATACAGGGACTAAGGAGCAAAGGCCCCATAACAAGGCTAAGTACAAAACTGCTCTACTATTTGCAGGAGAATTGGAGGAGAATATGGGTGTTGACTTTATGGGTCACGATCATGGTTGGCCTTTTCGCGTGGAAATTCTTCCAATACAAGCGCAAGGCAGCGTACGAGGTCATGGGCTACTGTCTTCTTACGGCTAAGGGTGCGGCTGAGACCCTGAAGTTCAACATGGCCATCATTTTGCTGCCCGTATGTAGAAATACCATCACTTGGATAAGGTCGACCTGGCTGGGATATTTTGTACCATTTGATGACAATATCAATTTTCATAAGGTACACATATCCACATCCCTCGTTTCTTAATTTCCATTTTCCACACAATTGCTTGGCTTTATCCGGAATTATTAGTTTATTAGTGGTCAACCTGGTGCCTTCCTGTAATTAGGCCATTATTGTTGACGTAATGAAGAATGGAGATGACTAGCCGGTGCTACTTAGCTGTAAACGCCCAAGTAATGAGAACTTTGTGGTTTGCCAATTTATTTAGGTTGAACCATTTTTTTTTTCTTCAATTATTAATTTTGAATAGTTATTGCTGTCTTTTAAACAAATTTCTGAGAATAATGCTAAAGATAATCCCAAGAGTAAGTTGGCTTGACGCTTAGGCGACAAAAATGGCTGATTTGGTTCTAAATATAATTTGATTCAAACCTTTTTTAGTTCAAACTTTTAGCACTGATTCTACCTTTTATTTTATTTATATTTATATTACCAATGTCTTGTGACTAATTTTTTGTAGTATAAAATTTCATTTTGGGACTTATAATTAAATTTGTGTGTTGCATTCCAATGTGCCTTTCTTTTAGTATAACAAATCTGGGTGTATAACTCCGCGGATATGGGCATTCCAATGTACCTATTTATCCAAAGAATAGAAAGTTAATTATTCAATACACAGGTTTTGTTAGCCTATAAATTGAACTAAAGAATAAAGATAGCTTCAACAAAATTCAGCAGTCGTCATTGACTTGTTTGTTCAACCGAACAAAATCTTGACCAGTGAACAAATACCAAGGATTTTTCCTTCGATGCTTTTAGTTCCTGTAACAAAATCTCGTCATTGACTTGTTTGTTCAACTGTAACAATGTCTTGAAGGATAATATGATTTGGATATCAATCACCATAAGGTGAAAGATTTTTGCTAGTTTTTAAGTGCAACGACAAACTTATTTAGAATGTAAACTGCAATGATGACAAAGGTAATTTTTGGATGCCCTGAATTTAGTTTGTCTAAGAAGCCTGAGTCCATGAAATATGGAATATCAAGTATTTGACACTCTAAATTCAATTTTGTGCACTGCAGACGATTGCCGCAGCCATTGTATTTGGTGTCATTCTCCATGTGGGGAACCATCTTGCCTGTGATTTTCCAAGACTCGTACAGTCATCTAACGAAACCTACAATTACGTGAAGGACTACTTCGGCCCACAAAAGCCAACCTACTTAGATTTGGTTAAGGGATGGGAAGGTGTGACTGGTATACTAATGGTCATCTTCATGGCAGTAGCATTCACTCTAGCTACCCGATGGTTTAGGAGGAGCCTGATTAAGCTGCCCAAGCCGTTTGATAGGCTGACTGGTTTCAATGCCTTCTGGTATTCACACCACCTGTTTGTCATTGTTTACATCTTGCTCGTCATCCATGGCATATTCCTCTACCTTGAACACAGATGGTACCGTAAGACAGTAAGTATGATGATACTTACCTTTTAGTACTTCTCTATTTGGCTCAAACAGGGAATTTATTTTGCACTAACCAGGCAATTAGAAATGTTTGCTGAGGTACTGCTTTTTGCATGCAGACTTGGATGTATCTTGCCGTCCCAGTTTTACTATATGCTGGAGAAAGGACACTTAGATTCTTCCGCTCAGGCTTCTACAGTGTTCGGCTCCTCAAGGTTTCTGACAACACTCGCATTTGCAGTTATAATCCTTATGATATTGGCACATAATCTCTCTCTCTGATATAATGTCAAACTAGTCAAGACTAGACTTCAAAAAGTTCATGTCTTCCAACCGTTCCATGTGTCTGCTTTTCCAGGTGGCTATTTACCCGGGGAATGTTCTTGCTTTACAAATGTCTAAACCTCCTCAGTTCCGGTATAAGAGTGGACAGTACATGTTTGTCCAATGTCCTGCTGTGTCTCCATTTGAGTGGTAAATCCCACCATAACTCTTGCTAGACATTAAATGAATGAGCTTCTCTGTTACTCAATTATCTGATACTAAGAGGAGCCTTGACATTTGTGAATTTATGCAGTTTTTAATCACATTGTCATATCCTATTTATTATTTATGTCTATAATGTTCTGTCTAGTTCTTCACAAGTTTGTCACTATTTTTCAAGAATCTTGACTGAAACTTGTTGCGGTTCAGGAAGGAAATTTTTTGTGTGCGAAGGATTTATACTTCCATTAGATGTAATTTTCTATTGCGCCTATCATATTTGTCTGCAGGCATCCATTTTCGATTACTTCTGCTCCGGGAGATGACTATTTGAGTGTTCACATACGTCAACTGGGTGATTGGACACAAGAGTTAAAGAGAGTATTTGCTGAAGCCTGTGAGCCACCTGTTGCTGGGAAGAGTGGGTTGCTCAGGGCTGATGAAACGACCAAGAAGTGGTATGCACATCTTCAAATCTCTTCATTTCCGAATTGTGACCTTATCTCTGTGGAATACTCTTGATAGATTGATTTCACATGCAATGCATTGCAGTTTGCCGAAGCTCTTAATAGATGGACCTTATGGGGCGCCTGCTCAAGACTACAGAAATTATGATGTTCTATTACTTGTTGGTCTTGGTATTGGAGCAACACCTTTCATTAGCATCTTGAAGGATTTGCTTAACAACATTGTCAAAATGGAGGAGCAAGCAGTAAGTACCTGCATGCATCACTCCATCCTGAATTTTCAGTTAATATGTGCCTATTTAATTAGCAAAATCTTTGATTCGGAGCTTTATGCATAAACTTTTTCTTGTCATCTCTTATCATTAATATGATAATTATAAAGCTTTCCCTTCCTCAGGATTCAATTGAAGATGGCGGTAAAGAATCGGATCTCAGTTTTGGAAGCACAGACTCTTCCAATACTCCAAGGGTTTCTCCTAAGCAAAAGAAATTTGTGAAGACGACTAATGCTTACTTTTACTGGGTAACTAGGGAGCAGGGCTCGTTTGATTGGTTCAAAGGGGTCATGAATGAAGTCGCTGAGATGGACCAAAGGGTAATATTAGAACTTCAGTTAGATTATCATGTCTCTATGGATTCGTCTTTTAACCTTGTGACTTGAAACTTAGGGTGTCATTGAGATGCACAACTTCCTGACCAGTGTGTACGAGGAAGGAGACGCTAGATCAGCCCTCATCACGATGGTCCAAGCACTAAATCACGCAAAGAATGGGATGGATATAGTTTCTGGCACCCGGGTAAATTTCTACTTTCTAAGCAATTTTCTGATTGGCTTCTAAATTTTGGAGTGCACATTGTTTCTGGTATTAGGTACCGAATAAGTTTCTTGATCTTTTCTCGCGAACTTCAAAGAAACCAACGAATTCTAGTTGCACATTCAGGTTTCTAAATGATAGTAGCTAATTTCCCATCTTCTGAAAGGTCCTTTTCCTTTCCATGAATCAGGTCAGAACTCATTTTGCAAGGCCCAATTGGAAGAAAGTATTCTCCAGAATTTGTACCAAGCATTGCAATGCTAAAATAGGTGAGTACGCTTCAAAACATAACAGGAAGATAAACAACTGAATTTCCTAATCTAATTCCTCTCATTTTGACATTATTTGGGATCAGGAGTATTCTACTGTGGAGCTCCAATCCTTGCTAAAGAACTCAGCAACCTCTGCTATAAATTCAATCAACAAGGCCCAACTAAGTTTGACTTTCACAAGGAACACTTCTGAGAATACAGTTTGCGGGTACACATATTCGTAACTTTAACTTCTCCCCGTATATTTATGTATACCTGGAAGGCCTCTTCCCATTTGTCAGAAAAATTGTATAGTACAGTTTTTCGGCAGGAAAGGAAACAGAAATAACCTTGGAAATAGAAGAGAGTATATGTATAAAAATAATGAGACTTTGGCCATTTAGTACTTAGTACAACCGTGAAAATTCCTGGTTGAAGAAACGAAACGGAACTTAGTTGGAAATTATTCCTGGCCTGTGTTCAGGTTAGGATGATGCCTTGGGTCTTGTTTATTAAATTGATGGGAGGTGATGGACCTGTGCTGTCATGTTGTTAGGAGGCTACAGCTTCAATGAACTGGTTGGTTGATAATGACCCGATTGGAAGGTGATTGAGTAGTGGCCGTGGGCATTAGGACACAGTTTTGAAATCCCGAAAGCAAAAGCTGTAATAGTTTGTGGTGGAACTAGGAATTAGGATGCCTTTTCTTATCGGCTCTACTTCCTTTTTCTTCCATTTTGTTTCGTTTCGTTTTGTTTTGTTTTCTAAGATTATAGCTTTTAGGAATCCATCTATCTATATTGTCATTGCTGGTGTAGAGTTTCAGCTTTGATTCATTTATGTAAATATAAATCACAGTTATATATTTTGTTCATCAAATGGTCATTCTGTCCATATTTTTTGAATTTCTATCAATTTTCTTTTTTTCTTCGAGTTCAAACACGTGGGATAAAAGAAGTCATAGGCACTTGGGTTTAGAGTACTGGTCTTAACTAGTTAAGCTTGACTATAATCAGTTGTGCTATGTTCGAGTAGCTTAAGTTAAGCTTGACTATAACCAGTTGCGCTATGCGACTATAACCCTATGGTCGAGTAGCTCAAGTTAAAAGCTTGGCTATAACCCTATGCTAGAGTAGCTCAAGTTAAGCTTTGGACTATATCAAGCTCACGTAGCTAAAATATGTATTAGAGGTGAAATGCCCTTGACATGTAGTCAATCCATCAGCTCAGCAGCTTATGTGCTGGCGCGTGACCTGGCGGTCCCATCACCACTGCCGGACATGTGGCCCCTTGATGTGACACTTTGGTTAGCCAAAGGCAACATGCGTGGCCTGAAACAGACACCCCGCCGGCTCACTCCATAACCGTCTACGGACTCCTTCCATTCCCACTAATTTCAGTAACCGCTCTTCCACTCTCCCTATAAAATCCTTTCTTTTTTTCTTCTTCTTCCTCTCTTCTCTGCAACAACAATGGGCGAACACACCCACAGCTTTCCATTGCCACACTCCCAAGCTCACCACAAAACTCCCAAAAACGAACCATCCAACAAATGCTTCATCTACCTCTTCTCCGCCTTCGTCTTCCTCTGCGTCGCCCTTCTGATCTTCTCTCTCATCGTTGTGCGCGTTAATTCCCCGACCATCGACCTCTCTTCCATCTCCGTCCGTAAGTTTTCCATCTCTAATACTAATTCCTCTTCCTCCTCGCTTAATCTGACCTTGATTGCTGAATTCTCCGTCGACAATTCGAACTTCAGTCCCTTCATTTTCGATTACGTCACCGTCGTTTTCATGTACGGCGGCGTCATCGTCGGCGAAAGGAGTACTGGCGGGGGTAGGGCTGAGGCGAAGGGGACGACGAGGATGAATGTTTCTGTTGAAGCTTCTGTGGAGAATGTTAGCAGCGATTTGAATGGTTCGGGGATTTTGAATATGAGTAGCTTTGCGAAATTTGGAGGGAGAATTCGTTTGATTCATGTTTTAAGGAAGAGGATTTGGTCGGAGATTAGTTGTTCCATTAATCTGGATTTGAACACTCATCAAATTCAGCCTCGTTGGGTTTGTGAGTGATTTAGAATCATAATTTTTGATGAACTCGAGAACCCTAATTACTCTCTATTTTTTTTGTGATATTATGTTCATTTAAATTTTTGTCAGAGACAATTAAAACCCATTGAAGAACTAAATTAATGGAAAAAATGAACCACCGTTTTATCATATCCCCTTCCACTTCTATAAAACCATTCCTTTCACAGCCCTACAAATCCCCTCATCCTCCTCCACCACCAACCGGAATTAATGGCGGCCGACGAAACATCTGGCGACCTGCCGGCGACACTCCGACCAAGGCGAAAAGCATCAGAAAAATACATCAATACCTCCTGCATTTACCTCTTTGCTATCGCTTCCATCGCCTGCATCGTCGCCCTGACCCTCGGTCTTCCGTCGCAGTAAAAAATCTGCACTACGGCTTCTCGTCGACCCCTTCCATGGACGCCACATTAATCGCCGAATTAACACGGGAAAATCCCAATTTCGGGCAGTTCAAGTACGAGGAAAAAGACGAACATCACGTCGATTTACATCGGCGAGGTGAAAAGGGTCTCTCTGTAAATGCAATGAGTATTAAAAAAACGAAGTTTACAGTGAAAAAGTGAAACCAAATCCGAGCTTCGTTAATGGTGTGTTACTTCAGCCACAATTTGGGAAGGTAGAAGACGATGAATATGAGCTGCATCACGGAATTTGAGGGAAGGGTTCATTTATTGAAATGGTTTAAGGTGAAAAAGATTTCTGCGTTGGAAGTGTGTACTATGTCGACCTTGAATTTGACCTCCCATGGCGTCCAAAATCTTTGCTCGCTCGTAGAGGAAGATCTTTTATTAAATTTCTTTAATTAACGATTTTTTCAATCATGATTTAGTTAATTTTCATGTAAAAAAAAATGCCTCTCCTACATATAGATGTTTTAAAGTTATTTTAAATGGAGAAAAAACTATTTTATGATTTATTCGAAAAAAAAAACTATTTTATAATTATCATTCTCACCATTCTTCTTGCTTTGAAAGTCTATGCATAATTGGTATTTCCTAATTTAATTCGTTTTAAAAAGAAATTAAAAAGTAAAAAAAGAAAAAAAAAATTACGATAATTCCACGTTGGACTTTTTTTTTTCCACACTTTCGCTTTTGATTTTTCTTATAATTTGTGTTTATCTTTAGGTCGAATTTTATAATTAATGAAAATGTAACATGTATTTTTAAAAAAATATATCAATAAATATAAATACTTTTTATTTATTTATTTAGGATAATTCGACGGACTACCATTAATGGATATATTAAAAATCATATTTTATTACATTTTATTTAATATTATTTTAAAATAAATCATAAAACACAATTAAATTATTATTTTTCATACTTCAAACCTTTATAAATGATTACCATAATTAAAAAACTCATAATTTTAAAAACTTTAATTATTCTCATAATTTATACAATTTTTTTCAAATTTGATTTATATAATTTTAATTTTTTTTAAATTTTGTTCTATATAATTTGGTCAAATATTTTAAAATAAATCAATAATATGAATAGTAATATTTATTTTTTGTTTAGAAAATTCAATGCTGAAATGAAAAATTCTAAATTTAAAAAATACCAAATTTTGTAATTTAAAATTATTTATATTCATATCCTTCTTGACGTACAAGTTATTCAAAGCTGATCGAGTCAACCTTTTGCCCAAATCAACACGCATTTTTGACAAACTAATTATTTTAAAAAACACTGACTTTTATAATTCAAAAATAAAATAAAAAAACTAAAAAATAAAAATGAATTTGAATCCCAACAATTAAATACCCAACATATCCCTTCTTTTACGATCATTTCCCCATAGCCATGCCCGAGAAAGACCAGGTCAAACCCTTGGCTTCCCCCGCCACCCATCTCCGGAGCGACGACGATCAGTTTCTTCCTCCTCCGGCCAAGCTCCGCCTCCATAGAAACAAATACATCATGTGCTCCGGCTGCTTCGCCGCACTCCTCTTAATCCTCGCCGTTATCGGCATCGTCCTCGGCTTCACCGTCCTCCATATCAAAACCCCAGATCTCAAAATTGACAAGCTCTCGTTTTCAAATACTACTTCGAGTAAGTTTAATGTTCGAAGAATTTGATTAGGTCAAAAAAAAAAAAAATAGAGTATTGTTAGGTATTTAATTTAATTATTTGTGTTAGTTCAGATCATCCAATTATTTAAGCTTCTCGCTTAGTTTTTGTACTTGAATGAGTTTTAATAATCATCTAAAATTCACCGTTCTTCTTTCTCAGACGGCGGTATAATCATTGTGGCTAGTGTCTTCGTGCGGAATCCTAATGTTGCATCATTCAAATACTCAAAAGCCACGATGATGATTTACTACCACGGCGCGATGATCGGAGAGGGGGAGACGCCGGGGGGAGAGGCGAAGGCAAAGGACACGATGACGATGAATGTGACTGTGGAGATCAAGGCGGAGGAAATGGATGAGGGTTTGAGTTTGATGGAGGATTTGAAGTCGGGAGGTTTGAATATCAGTAGCTACATGGAAATCCCAGGAAGGGTCAAAATAATTGGATTCATCAAGAAAATGTTTGAAGTTAAATTAGAGTGTTCATTCACTTACAATGCTAAAACCCAAACGATTGAAAAGGAAGATTGTGATGAACGTGTAAAAATATCTGATTAATGAAGGATTATAGGAGGAATTTGAAACCATATGACTACTAAGTTCATAGTTTTGGATTACGAGGAGTATTAAAATTTATAACTATAGTGCGTTCGTTAGCTATTCATTTTGTGGAATATATTACTTTTTTACTTTGCTTATGTAATTATATTAGTAGAATTTGTTTGACCCTGAGTTAGTGTGATTCCCAAACTTTTGTAACGACTCATGTCTAGGATTTGATATGCTCACGTTACTTACTCTTTGTTTCTTAAATTGAAAACTATTCCCACAAACTAACCCGAGTTCTTACGGCATGCTTTGTTCTTACTCGCATGCACCCTAGAAAAATTATCAAGAGGTCACGTGCAACATAGAATTGTTCGAAGCAAAATATACTTAATCATGAAGATCTTTCTTAGCTATCATATTATCAGGATCCCTCTCATTTGGAAGTGATCTCGGTTCATTCATGTACCCCTCATTTGCTCGAGTGTCATATACCTACCAGCTTTCACATTAGTTTGTTTTCGAACCACATCTTATTGAGAGAGGTACCGTTCTAATACCATTTGCAACGTCCCATGCTCAGTATTCAAAGCCATCAGGTGTCGAATCTAGATTACAAATTTTGATCTATCCTAGACATGACGCGTTACAATTTTGATGGACCCTTTGATGGACCCTAAAAGCTTGGTAAAATTTTTAGAATGACCCACTAATCCAAAACCAACTTGGTGTGTTGGGTCGTCCCTTCTAAAGTTGGTATGAATTTAAAGTCGTGACTTTTTAAACTTTACATTAACTAACTATTGAGAAAAAAGAAAAAGAAAAAGAAATTGTTTGAAAAAAGAAGGCTAGATGGGCAATTAATTATTTTATTAGTGGGGACAAAATTATAGACATCATTTTTTCTCCTTCCCGATAATCAAATTCAAAAGGTGACATCATAATCGAATAGTCAAACTATACGTCGAACTATACATCGAATTGTTTACGGTCAAAAAGACAAAGCCGTCTAAATTTCGTTTACGGTGGATACCTAGGCACCCAGAGACGAGGAAGGGCGTAGTAAGCGACGAAATGCTTCGGGGAGTTGAAAATAAGCGTAGATCCGGAGATTCCCGAATAGGTCAACCTTTCAAACTGCTGCTGAATCCATGGGCAGGCAAGAGACAACCTGGCGAACTGAAACATCTTAGTAGCCAGAGGAAAAGAAAGCAAAAGCGATTCTCGTAGTAGCGGCGAGCGAAATGGGAGCAGCCTAAACCGTGAAAACGGGGTTGTGGGAGAGCAATACAAGCGTCGTGCTGCTAGGCGAAGCGGTGGAGTGCTGCACCCTAGATGGCGAGAGTCCAGTAGCCGAAAGCATCACTAGCTTACGCTCTGACCCGAGTAGCATGGGGCACGTGGAATCCCGTGTGAATCAGCAAGAACCACCTTGCAATTTATTATATGCTCTAGATCTTCTAATATGCAACATCAAAATTCAACGTTTAGAATATTTTAAATATTTAAGTTCTAAAAAAAAAAAAAAAAAAAAAAATATATATATATATATATATATATAACTATACTCGATTGTAGTCTCGTTTAAATCTTTTTTAATTAGGCAGACAATTATTATTATTAAATAAGGGCATAAATGGCTCAAGTGAGATCTAAATAATAATCTAAATAAATAAATTAATAAATGCATAGTATGGTAGGAAAATTGTATAAATAAAATATTTTAAATAATTTTATTACATTTTCTTAAAATGAGAATTTTATTTTTATTAATTTAGTTAAAATAATTTTATGAAATTATGATTTATTAAGTGAAAAAAATCTCTATATAAGAACTTATTAGTTACTATTTAATTTTTAATTTGAGATGGAAATAAGCTTCGAGTTGATAATATTAAAATATTGATTCTGTGGGCGAGATATTTATGAACCATGCTAGCTTTGTTAGAAATATTTTTTTATTACTCAACAAATTACCAAAATTAGAAACACAATTGATTAACCAACCAACTTTATTAACAAACCAATTGAAGTAAGAAAAAATGGAAGGAGTTTTTGATGTTTGATCTTCTGAACAAATTTCAACTTATTAAAGAGATATATAAGCAACCTTTGGGATATGCTTCTCTCACCCGGATTCATAAAAGAGAAGAAAAAATGGGAAGAATTTTTCAAGTTGTTTTTTTTCTAGCACTGTTTGTGTTTTTATCTCCTTATGTTTATTCTTTACCGTTGTCAACAAAAGAAAAGTGGATCATTGATTCGACAACAGGGCGTCGAGTGAAGCTTGTGTGCGTGAATTGGCCTTCCCACACACAGAGCATGCTAATAGAAGGTCTCAACCACAGGCCATTAAAAGAGCTAGCAGATGAGGCAATCAAGTTGAGGTTTAATTGTGTACGACTCACGTATGCAACTCAAATGTTCACTCGTTATGCAAATAGGACAGTTGAAGAGAATTTTGACCTTCTTGATTTAGAACAAGCAAAAGCTGGATTGGCTCAAAATAATCCTTTTGTGTTGAACAAGACTATTGCTGAAGCTTATGAAGCTGTTGTTGATGTGCTTGGAGAGAGTGGTTTAATGGTGATTGCAGACAACCATATTAGTCAGCCAAGATGGTGTTGCTCTCTTGATGATGGCAATGGCTTCTTTGGAGACCGCTATTTTGACCCTCAAGAATGGCTACAAGGTCTTAGCTTAGTCGCTCAACGCTTTTCCAAGAAATCAACTGTACGTAAACATTTAAGGAAAATTTTCAAACTCTTAAAGACTTCTATAATTTTTCATTAACAAAAGATTTTTTTTTTGTTTTTGTTTTTTTTTATGACATTTAGGTGGTTGGAATGAGCTTACGAAATGAGATACGAGGAACCAATGAAAATGCAAATGATTGGAACAATTATGTTACTCAAGGAGTAACAACAATCCACAACATTAACCCAAATGTTTTAGTGATTGTTTCGGGCCTAAATTATGATAATGATCTTCGATGCTTAAAAGAGAAGCCCTTGAATGTAAGCACCTTAGACAACAAGTTGGTTTTTGAAGTGCACTTGTATTCGTTTAGTGGAGATCCAGAGAGTAAATTCATAAACCAACCACTAAATAATATCTGTGCAAATATTATCAATGGCTTTGTAGACCATGCTGAATTTGTAACGGAAGGATCAAACCCATTTCCTTTGTTTGTCAGCGAATATGGGTATGATCAAAGAGAGGTTAACGATGCAGAAAACCGGTTCATGAGTTGCTTCACAGCTCATCTTGCACAAAAAGATTTAGATTGGGCATTATGGACTTGGCAAGGTAGCTATTATTATAGGGAAGGTCAAGCAGAGCCGGGAGAAACTTTTGGAGTTCTCGACTCCAATTGGACTCAAATTAAAAATCCTAACTTTGTCCAGAAGTTTCAGCTATTGCAGACTATGTTACAAGGTAAGCATAAATATACTAATGATTTTGAATATATGGATCTATAACAAGTGTATAAGAAATTCTTTTATGGTGCACAGATCCAAATTCCAATGCATCGTTCTCGTATGTTATATATCATCCACAAAGTGGCCAATGCATCCAAGTCTCAAATGACAACAAAGATATTTTCATGGGTAATTGCTCTATCTCAAGTCGATGGACTCATGACAACGATAGCACTCCAATTAGGATGTCAAGCATGGGTTTATGCTTAAAAACAATTGGAGAAGGCCTTACGCCATCTCTCTCAACAGACTGCTTAGGCCCACAGAGTTCTTGGAGCGCCATTTCAAACACTAAGCTTCATTTGGCCACCATATCTCAAGATGGGAAAAGTCTTTGCTTGCAGGTCGAAAGCTCTAATTCTTCAAAAATTGTGACAAACTCGTGTATTTGCACTAATGGTGCTCCAAATTGCCTCCAAGATACCCGAAGTCAATGGTTTGAACTTGTTAAAACCAACACATTGTGAGTTGCTTATGTATTATGAAGAATAAATATACGACATGCCAACTTTGAATTGACTCCTATTTTATCTCTAATTCTATTCAGGTTCACGTTTTATAAACATATTAAAAATTAAACAATGATTGTATAAAAGATTGGACATATAATAAATAATAGAAAAGTTTATTGATCGTTTAATTACGATTTTAAGCATAAAATCGATCCTAATATAACCTCGACATTTACAAAACTTTCATGTCAACCCTGACTAGGATATTATTGACAAAATTCTAAATTCTTATTAAACTAATTAATAAACTAAGCCACGTTGGTTGGAACAAGCTTGAACCATTGACTCTGAGGATCATCCATGCAACTCTCTGCATCTAGACAAATACATTTCTTCACAATAATTGAAGTATCAGATTCCTTCTCCAAGCAAAAACTATCTTCGCCAACTTTTGTAGACAATTGGAGCTTTGCTTTGGAAGCCACTGTCCAATTGTATTCGTCACCGGAGCAGTCAGTGGATACGATTGGCGATTTGCCATCTCCAGCAGACTTCAAACACTGCCCGTTTGATAACAACTTCATCGGACTTGCATCTCCACTATGGTTCCATTGGGTTGGAGTGGCACAATCGCCGAGTTCAATTCCTCCTTTGCCATCGGATTTGACACATTGCCCTGATACCGGATGTAGCATTATGTATGACATTGGTGCTTTGGAATTTAGATCTGCAAAAATAAGAGCTTTAGTTTCAAATTCTAACCAAACATGTTATAATATTTAGAAGCAACCAATTAACCTTGATTCACTCTCTTGATAAGTTGAAGCATTTGTTTAAGTTTTGGGTTACGATCTTTAGTCCAAGAGTGATCCATAACACCAAAACTTTCATCAGGATCTTCATGACCTTGCCTATACATATAACTTCCTTGGAACGCCCACAAGGCCCAATCAATATCCTTCTCCGCAATTCGAGCCAAAAAGCAGCTCATGAACCGATTCTCAGCCTCGTTGCTCCCCGATTGATCATACCCAAATTCACTAATGAACAAAGGATACGGATTCTTCATGTCCACCACGAACCCAGCTTCTCGTTCAAACTTCTCCATAATTTCGTTGCATATTATGTTTAACGGCTTCTTCACAAATTTGCTTTCGTTATCCCCACTAAACGAGTAGAGATGTGCTTCCAACACTACTTTGTTCTGAAAGGTGTAGCCTAGTGGCTTTTTCTTTAGTTGACTTAAATCATTGCCATAGTTTAATCCAGAAATGATTATGAGAAGATTTGGGTTTATTCTATGGATTAGTTGGCTTCCTCTTCTCATGTAATAGCACCAAGCATCGTTGTTTGTAAATGGCCCTCGAAGCTCGTTTCTTAGACTCATTCCTATCACCTTTTACAGAGAATAAAGAGAGATTAGAATACAATATAAATATTATAGAAATATGCTCGTTAAAAATGCATAAAACTCACATGTGGGTTACAAGTGAATTGCGCAGCAACAAATGACAAGCCTTGAAGCCATTCATTAGGGTTGAAATTGCGATCTCCAAAGAAACCATTGCCATCATCGAGAGAGCAACACCACCTCGGCTGACTAATATGATTATCTAAAATAACCATGATGCCTTCCGAGCCCAAACAATTAATAACGGTTTGAAATGCCTTAGCAACAGTCATTTTCAGTATCTCAGGGTTGTGCTTTGCAACTCCAGTCTTGACATCAGCAATATCTAGACCATCTAAAACATCACCAACACACTCATATGCATAACGAGTAAACATATAAACAGACCAAGTCAATCGAACACAATTGAATTGGCGACTAGTGATCTCAGACGCCAACTCTTTCAATGGGCGTTTGTCGAGTCCTTGAGCAACCATGGACTGTGCATGCGATACCAAATTGACACAACTCAACTTCACACGATCTCCTGTTCGAGCATCTACAATCCATCTTCCACTAGTGGAAAGAGGCAAGGATTGAGAAAAAGCGAACAAGGAAACAAGGATTAAAGAAATCAGAGAGAGTGATTTTGCCATTGTGCTTAACCGAAGAAAATGAGGAAGTACGAGGAATAAAAAGGCTATCAGGTGCTCTATTTATACTATTTTTTGTTTTATATTTTTTTTTTTACATTCATAATTTTTTTGGATTTGAAATCCAATTTTATAGCATTTTTCAGTTTTGATTTTATTTATTTTTCTTTGCTTTCTATTTATAGTTTGTACGAGGTTTGAAATGAAGCCCACTAGTCAATGTGTAATGTAGGAGCAGCATCATTTTCATTATACGTCTCTCTAAGTATGTATCAATTATAGGTATAGGTGTGCATGCGAGTGAAATTTCATAAAAAAGAACTTAGTTACTATTTCAAATTCATATCGAAGGCTGGAATGAGATGAATGTTGTCCGTTGATCTAATTAAATATTGGACGAACATCTGATGATCCTGTATAGTTATTATTATTATTATTATTTGGGCTTGGTTTTAATTTATAAACTAATATATGAATTAAAAACTAAAATGTGTCTATTGTATTATGTTAAAATAATATTTGTTTGGAGTTAAAATCAAAGACTAAAAAATAGGAGAGTTTTGGATCCTGGTTAGAAAAAGAATCATGAACGTCAGTACAAACCACGTGGCAGCAGATAAAAACAAGGAAGGAGATTTAATTTAATGGATAAAAAAGGCTCCAGTTAGAGGTGGTGGAAGTCACGTGGCGAGCCTTGTGGTTTGAATTTTGTACGGGATTCTTTTGATTAAAAATAATAATAAAAAGCGTGACGTGTTCGAATCGCAATGGACTTCTTAATGGAGTCTTCTTTGTGGCTATCAACGCAAAACCTAAAAATGAAATGATGGTGGGGCTCTAAATCTGGCCCGCCCTGGTTTTCAACGGCTCAGATTCTTCTTCTAGATTCATCCATTATTCATTGACACACAGCAACGGAATCACACCTTGCTCTGGGTTTGTGGATTTAGCGGAACACGGACAAAAAAGGGGTTTTCAGTTTTCATTTTGATCCGTTTTTTCTCACTTCCTGAACGGTTGCAAGTGATTTTTGGGATCTGTTGTAGCTTGTTCTTGGTGATTCTGGCAGCCATGACGGAGCATCACGAGCACGAGCATGAGGAGCCCAAAGCCGAGTCGTTGATTGACAAGATTGCCGAGAAGATTCACGCTCATGATTCCTCTTCTTCCGATTCCGAGGATGATAAGGGGAGTGCTTCTGCTACTATCAAATCTAAGATTTATCGCCTCTTCGGCAGGGAAAGGCCCGTCCACAAGGTTTTTGGTGGTGGGAAACGTAAGTAATTCTCATTATTTTGTTTTCAGAGTTTGCTCTCATCTCCTTATGGTGGAAATTATGTGACTGGTTTTCGTGTTTCGATTTCAGTGTCTTGGTTTGTTTTGTTTACTTCTAAGTGGATTTACTGTTTGAAGAAATTTCAGGATGTTGAATTCGGATTATCTTTGAATTTCTTCTTTTTCTATTGAAATTATTTGATTCCGAAGTGGATCGGTTATCTCTCAGAGAAACTTTCAGTTGAGTTTCATAGATCTAGATCTATTTACAGTTCTGGCTTAGGCTTTTAAGTCGATCCTGTTTCATTCTCCTATACTTGTTCTACAATGCTCTATTTCTTGGATTTTCAATTTCGGGATGCGAGATTGCTAGATATTATCTTTTGCTTGATTTCTTTAGCATGGTGTCATTGTTCTTTTACAAAATTGAACTACGAACTTCAAACCATTCGAGAATTGTCGAGTATTAATCCTCTTCCCGTTCCATGGTAGCACGAAAATCACTCTGGGTTAAGAAAATTTTGATGTTATACGAAGTCAATTTTCGTTGATGTATCTCATTATCATTGTTTTCCTTCCTTTATCCCAATCTCTTCTCTACAGCGGCTGATATCTTCCTGTGGAGAAACAAAAAGGTCTCCGGTGGAGTTCTAGGAGGAGCCACAGTTGCATGGATTTTGTTTGAGCTGCTTGAGTATCACTTTCTGACCTTGATTTGCCACATTTTGATGGCTGCTCTGGCAGTAGTGTTTTTGTGGTCTAATGCTTCTTTCTTCATTAACAAGTATGTTTTTCTAGCTTGCCATTCAATTCATCTTTTGAATGTTTGCTTAGCCGCTGTCTATGGCTGACACCTTTTCCGCACAGGTCTCTGCCACACATCCCTCAAGTTCACATTCCAGAGGGGCCAGTTAAAGAGATTGCCTCTGCTTTGAGAGTTGAGATCAATAGGGGCATCGCTGTGTTGAGAGAAATTGCATCTGGAAGAGATCTGAAGAGCTTTCTTTCTGTATGTTAACTTCTACCTCTTGGAATCTTGTTCATAAAGGCAGTTTCTAGCTTTAAGAAATCATCTCATGAAAATTAAGCTTATGTTATACGATTTTATCTTAAGAACTCATACTCTCATAATTTTGTTTGCTAGGCAATTGCTGGTTTGTGGGTTCTGTCCATCGTAGGAAGTTGGTTCAACTTCCTTACCCTGCTATATATTGGTGAGGAAGTTGATACATAATTAGTTGTGAATTCCCATTAGTCTTGTCCATTTTAGTGACTTTTGTTGTGCAATCAAATATGTAACAGGAGTCATTTTGCTCTTCACTGTGCCTGTGTTCTACGAGAAATACGACGACAAGGTCGATGCGTATGCAGAGAAGGCAATGGCAGAGCTGAAGAAGCAGTATGCAGTGTTTGATGCAAAAGTGTTGTCTAAAATCCCAAGAGGACCACTGAAGGACAAGAAGATTGCCTGAGGAGGCGATGTCCGGAGTGTTGTGGTGGTAGCAGGTCCTGTTTTTTATCAAACTCTATGAACTTGGTAGGCTTTTTGTCGTTGGCGTTCTGAAGTTTCATCCATGAAAGAATCTGTTTTTTAGTTGTGTTCTCATCGGTGGGGTTGGCAATGTGGACTAATTTGTGGATTGCTGATAATACACATGATTTTGTTACACTATTTAATGGCCCTGTTTTATATGTTAAGCCTTGGTGAAGCACAATTTGATAGGTTTGATTGATGATATAAAGTGAGAGTTTCATTCTGGTTGGGCTATTAGTGATGTGAACTGTGCAGGGATAAGAATGTTGTGAGATCTTCTCATGGATCCTTCATTCTACAAGCATTTCATAATTTTGTTGTTCTTTTTTTTGTATTATTATAATTTTAATTTTTTTATGGAATGCTAATGGATGATTTAGTTATTAAGACAATTCTTGTTATTTCAAATATTTTATTCAACATTTTAATATCTATGCTATGCTTTTAATATTTATAAAAAAATTAAGGTCAAAATACTCTTTTCTTTTGTATGTGTACTTTAGAATTTGTTCGATATCAATCTACTTTTAATAAACTTTAAAATTTTATTGATGACTTTTTCATTTAAAAAAAAAAAAATGGGACACTTACGACTTTTATATATAATATTTGGAAATATTTCTCATTCTTTTTATATCAAAATATTAATATTCTACTCATTTTAGTTAAATTAAAATTAACCTTTTTTTTTTAGCATTGATATACAATATATCTATTTTTGTTAAAACAACTAAAGTAATATGTTTGCCGGGAGTCGAGAGTCTAAGGCAATTATCCTAACCGTTGGACTACAAACGTTGTTGGAAGCCAAGCTGATGTAATGCATTTGCCAAGCTTTAACGAAAAATAGGAGGAAAAAAAAAAAAGAAATTTTTTAAGATTCCTACTATCTTTTTTAATACTAATTACCCACAAATTGAAGATAAAATTGAGTCAGAAGATTGAATAAAATATTTTAAATTTTTATTCGATGCAATTATAACTCCTGACAACGATAAAACAAGTACTCAAAACTCGATTGGATTAAAAGAAATCCATAAAGAAGTTTCTCGATGGTCATACAAATTAATCTACGAGTTAGAACGCCGGGAGAGAAGAAGAACAAGAAAAAGAAGACGAAGAAGACAAAAAAAAGACGGCGCAAGATCATCAAATTCGTTCAAGAAAAGCCAAACGTGTCGTAATTTTAATAACAATCTAAACTCTGAAGATCAAGATATTGATATCACAAATCAAGATATTGATATCACAAATACTGATGATTCTGACGAAATTGTTTTGCTACGGTATTCCCAATTATCGGAGAGTCAAACCCGGATCTATTGCTCGGAAGGCAATTATCCTAACTGTTGGACTACAAATGTTGTTGGAAGCCAAGCTGATGTTGGACTACAAACGCGGTTGGAAGCCAAGCTGATGTAATACATTTGCCGAGTTTTAACAAAAAAAAAAAAAAAAAAAAAAAAAAAAAAAAAAAAAAAAAA